>NW_027496919.1:0-25916 GCF_021521415.1 Bidens hawaiensis | reverse complement strand
GGCATGTAGATGAGGTTCTTGCTTCACCTTCATAGAGGTAAATTTTTTGTTTAATTCACAAAAGTCTCACTCTTCACTTTTTATACTATTAAATTATGTCACTTTTTTACTAATGCATAAAAATATTAATGCCAATGAATCTGATCATCTTATATTATAATCTTTTTTCTTCAAAACCAAAATAAATGTTTTATGTTCTAACCTTAAGATGTTTTTGTATCAAATTAAGCATGTATACCACGATTTAATTGGAATCGTAGATAGTTGTGCTTACGATTACTATTACGTTTAATTTGGAGTCCACATGAAGTGTTGTTGAGAATTGTTATGTTACTTAATTTTATTAGGTCTCATGCTTCAGAATAAATAAATGAATTGCTATGTTTATGTATCACCCCTTTTTAAGTTTACAAGCTTCTATAATTTCGTAATTTGAATAATAATTAAACATATGTAAATGTATGGTTTAGTGATGTTTGTGTCAATGATACTTATGTATCACAAACTGCTTTAATCGATATGATACTTATGATACTTAATGCTTACTTTTTTTTTGCATATAATAAGGTGTTAAACATGCTGAAACGAGTTGTTTATCGCGCTGAAACATACTAAACTACTGATAAAGGAGCTGTTTAACGTGCCGAAGCTGCTGAAACATGATGAAAATGTGTTGTCTTAACACGCTGAAACATGCAAAACTGTTGATAAACAATTTGATTAAGTGCTAAAATGTGCTTAAATTGGCTTACTCGAAGTTTTAAGGGGTTGATGGTCACGGAGTTGCCGTGCAGTTAATGAAGGGAGCTTATTCCAAGTTTTAACTTCAGGGAAGAACTCAGGAATGATCGCCACCTCTTCCAACTCATTACATGACAACAAAATCGTTTATGTTAATAAAGGAATGATAAATCATGTAATTAAGGACAAAAACAATACATACATTTCATAAGACAAATATTTGTGTTCATGTTTGTTTATTTAAAAATGGATGTGCGTGTTCGTTTATGTTTGTTTGTTGAAAAAATTTTAAAAACTACGTATCACAATTATAATAGCTGAACATTAAAATATAATGAACATTACAAACTAACTGTACTAAATCGATATCTAGAGAAGAGAATATGTTTTTGGAGGGAAAAATTGGCTAGGAATTAATATGGGGTTGACACCTAAGCACAATAATTTTACTTTATTAGAATAATAGGTTAGGAACTCGTGTATTACACGGGTTGGACAATGAAAACGGTATAATTAATAAATCTTTAAATACGTTATATGATTAAAATTACATATTACATATAATATTGAAAAATGAAAAGTTCATAAATCTATAAATTACAAATAAGTTGAAAGTTTTATATATACAAATAAATTGCTACAGTTTTACCGAAATATTAACAAACCATACGTTATATAGCAGCAAAACATATACAATTTTTTTTATTTGAACTAATTGCTAGTTTCTCTAACCATTGATAAGGCCATCTGATATCCAATTATTACTTCTACTATTACCTTCAATTCACAACAAAAAAATAACCAAACTAACCGTGATTTAATACCCAACACTTGTCTCATTCATTCAGTTCGATTTGTATGTTCATAATCAGTTAAGTAGATCGAAAGAGAGAGAAAAAAGGAAAGAAAGATTGGCTAAATTCATTAAGCTCGATTTCAAAATAATAAGGCTTTTATATTCATAAGTGACACCCATATTGCTAATCAAAATACTGGACAATTAGTGTTTCGGTTCCAACCCGTCAATATGAAATTAGTCACTTTGACCTTCTACCCAACCCGCTTATGTTTTTGATCTTGAAAATAAGGTTTTTTGGCCAAAATAACCTTTAATAATCTGATCAATTGGTTTCTACCTAACTCGCTAATGTTTCTAATCATGTTTTTATCATGGCAACATCCCAATTTGTCATTGACAAAAGGGATCTATTGCACGCAACCTTGGAACAAAATATAAACCAAGATTGAATATACTTCAAGTTTGTGAGAAGAGTAAATAAGTCATTTGGGCAATCATAATTAATAAAAGGGGTAGCAATGAACATGACTTTATAATATGAATCAAACTTCCTTAATTGTAATCCATCATAAAGCTAGATAAAGAATTGATGGAATAATGATAAAGCTAAATAAAGAATGTTTTAAATCTTAATTAAATTTTAGTTTTAAATTAATAAATTTAATTAGAAATTATATGTTAACACATGAGAGTGCCGCTTGGCAAACTATTAGGCCAACTAAGAGGTTTGTGGTACAACCAACATTTTTATTTATTGTAGTAGTAGATATAGGTAGATACTCTCTAAGTATATCCCCGTATTACGAGGATTGTTTTCATTTTTCGAGTCTAATATATATATATATATATATTATTTATTACAGGGAAGTTAATAATATACAAATGGTTTTATGATGAAAGATTTTCACAAATAAATGGGATGTTAAAAGTCGTTTAAAAACCATTTGTGTTTGGTGAGACACATTCCTCGTTTATTATTTTTTTTTACTATAAATTTGTTTCTTATTTATAAATAATATCTTTTTAAAAAAATGGATATTAATTTTTAGTATATCCCTATTTTATAGGATTTTCATATCAAATATATGGTGAGAATAATGTTTAATATAATGAGATATTATAATTCATTTAAGGGTTATCTAGGTTGGTGAGACCCATACCCATGAATTCAGGTCAAATGCATGAGAAACCTTTATTTACAAATAAAGCTAATGAATGGCTTGAGAGAATGTAGGGAACTAAAGAGCTTTTAAAGGTTTCATTTATATATATATATATATAACTAGTTTTTATTCCACGTATTACGAGGTTATTTGTTTCTAATATTTATATATTTTTTGAATGTTAATATTATTTATTGTATAAAAGTTAATAATATACTTATGGTTTGATGATAAAAGGTTTAAAAAATAAATGAGATCTTATAACCCGGTTTAAAAGCTATATGAGTTTGGTGAGATCCGAGATCCGTTTATTTTTTTACCATAAAATTATTTCTTAATTATAATAATATATTTTTTTTAAAAATCATTAATTAACTTTTAGTACATCCCTATTTTATAGGATTTTCACATCAAATATTTGGTTAGATAAAATTTTAATTGAATGAGATGTTATAACCCGTTTAAGGGCTATCTGGGTTTGATGAGACCAATACCCGTGAATTCGGGTCAAATGCATGAGAAAACCTCCATTTACAAAATAAAGAAATTTAGTGGC
Organism: Bidens hawaiensis; assembly: GCF_021521415.1. NCBI lineage: Eukaryota > Viridiplantae > Streptophyta > Magnoliopsida > Asterales > Asteraceae > Bidens > Bidens hawaiensis. The sequence continues at coordinate 22,657 of NW_027496919.1, read as the reverse complement.
TCGAGAAAATGCAGGGAGCAACAAGAGAGCTTTTAAAGGTCTCGTTTAGCTTTTATCCCCCTTATTACGGGGTTATTTTACATTATTCATTTCCAATATTTATATATTTTTTCGATCTTTTAATTTTATTTATTGTAAAGGAGCTAATAATGTAATTAGGATTTAATAATGAAAGGGTTTCACAACTAAATGAGATGTTATAACATGGTTTAAAAGCTATCTGGGTTTGATGAGACCCATGACCCGTTTATTTTTTTACTATAAAATTGTTTCTTAATTATAAATAATATTTTTTGAAAATACATACACATACATACATATCCGAAGATACATATCCATACCTAACTAGTTACCCTTCTGTTCTACATACATACTTACTACCATACATACATACATATCTACAATCACTAACCTCAGTCTACCGAGAGTACGTTCATAGTCCGCCGTCTATACCTGTACTCAAGGTCGTGAACACGTAAAAGGTCCGCAGTCCTTACCTATGTTCACCATTTATGGTACGTGCAAGGTCCGCAGTCCTTCCCTATACCATCCTACATCCACAACACGTACAAGGTCCACAGTCCTTCCCTATGTTGCAACCTAAACCATAGCATGTACGAGGTCCGCAGTCCTCCCCTATGCTACCACAATACAAATACAGCACGTATAAGGTCCACAGTCCTTTCCTATGCTGATGCCTATCTATAATACGTATAAGGTCCGCAGTCCTTAACTACGTTGTCGTCTATTATCTGTAACACGTATAAGGCCCACCGTCCCTATCTACGTTTACATCTATCATCTACTTTACGTATAAGGCCCGCAGTCCTTAACTACGCTGTCGTCTATTATCTGTAACACGTATAAGGCCCACCGTCCCTATCTACGTTTACATCTATCATCTACATTACGTATAAGGCCTGCAGTCCTTAACTACGCCATCACCAGCCGAGTCTATGTCCGACAAAAGCTAGAGGGATTTGCCATCCTAACTTACTATGTCAAACGTAGAACTCACATACCATTCGTGTATCTGTATACACATACTTCACATATACAATAATTACATTATAGCATAAGAACACTCTAGGCGTTCTTTACATCATTCATTTAACAACCATACCTCTTGTCGATACGTGCAATATCCGAAGATCGTTCACGCCCCGACAAGTATTCATTTGTAATGTTCATACATCTTCGATATATAATATTCGTACCTTTATTTTTGACCTGACAGTACGCGCAATATCCGAAGATCGTTCGCGTACCGACAAGCAATCATTCATATCCATCACATATATCACATATGGCATACACTTATCACTTAGGATAAATGTATTAACAACACATCGAGTATGCACACAGCCCCGAAAACATAACACATAAATGGGGCTAGAAACTCACCTGAATCCTGTTACGCTCTCCGTTAATCGTTATTCCCTTCTTGAGCTGTACACGGCTAACTGTATAATATTTACATGTATCAATTAACTACTACTACTACTCATGTTGTATTTCTATCTTTATACAACCCACAACGAACGGGGGTTCGGGGGCAGCGCCCCTGGCAGCGGGGTCTAGGGGCGGCAGCCCCTAGCAGGGTCCAAGGGGCAGAGCCCCTGGCTGGGGTCAGGTCAGCTTGGAAAAATTTTATTTACATTAACTGTCTTAACACATTTTCCATTAGGTTTTTAATTTATTTTCTAATCGAACTTGACTTTAGGCGAAGTTAAACCTTAGGCGAACTTAGCTTTAGGCGAAGTTAAACCTTATGCGAACTTAGCTTTAGGCGAAGTTAAACCTTAGGCGAACTTAGCTTTAGGCGAAGTTACCAGCTAGGCGAACTTGGCCGTAGGCGAAGTTAAGCTTTGAAGGCGAAGTTAAGCTTTGAAGGCGAAGTTACCAGTTTGCAGCCGAAGTTGCCCAGTTCGCAGGCGAAGTTGCCCAGTTCAGCTACGGGTGTGGTTTTTATCAAGCATTTTGGCGATTTTAATACCCTTGTTATGGTTCGACATCACCCACTAACGTTCCCTAACCATTTCGTTCGTATATATATCCCGTATATACTATAAAGCTTGGATCTTTAAGCTTAAGGACATTCAATAAAACATAAACTTTAAAGGTCAAGAACATACCTTTTGTGCTCATTTGGATCTCGTTTAACTTGTTTAATCACAACTAATCGTTTACTCTCTCTCGGATCTTGCTCGTTTCTCTCCCTCGGCCGCCGGCCGTATATGGCGGTGTGTGGTGTGTGTGTGTTTTGGAGTGTGTAGAGATTATGATGGAAATGAAATGAGGGTTTAGGGTTTTAGGTTGGTTTAGGGGATATTTATATTCCTTAAAGCCCATGGACCTAAAGCCCATTCTCATTTAACCCATCTCAATTAATCTAAATCCATGATCCGTTCTTTACTCGATATTAATTAATTAATAACGCGGAAATCACTAAATGTAACTTTCTTTATTCAACATTATAAATTTTAGGATGTTACAAAATGCATGAGAAGTCTTCATTAAAAATAAAGTAATCTCGTGGCCTGAGAAAAAGTAAGGAGAAACCAGAGAGCATTTAAAACTTTCGTTTATATAGATTATAGACTTAAGATTAAGATTATGATATATATTACTCCCTACGTCCAATTAAAAAATGTCCACATTTCATTTTTTATTTGTCTCATTACGCATGTTCACTTTCAAAATTTATTAGTCAATTTCAAAGTTTACCCATAAACACATACAACTAACAGTCTAACATTAATAAACAACTTGTATTTGGCCAACTACTCACTTTAGTACCAATTCTTTATTTTATTCAAATGGCTACCTCAATTTCAAAAAAGTTGCATTTTTAGTACTTTATTTCTAACCTTGTCTATTTTTCCATTAAGTTATGGATAATTTGGTAACTTCATTATTTTCTTTGTTTTTTTCTTTTCTTTTAAACGCTTATATCTTGTAAACCCTAAATCCCTAAATCATAACATCAAAATCTAAATCCAAAATCCCCAAACCCTTTCTCCATATCATCATCATTTGTAACAACCTTAATCGTCGACCTTCTCTCTTTAACGGTCTGCTGTAGCTAAGGGTGTTCAAAAGTATCCGAAACTGTATTCGAATTATCCGATTATCCGTATCCAAACTATCCGAAACTTCGGATATCCAAATCCCAAATATCCAAAAATTCGGATTCAGATATCATTTTTTGGTTTTTTCGGATAGTTCGGATATCCGAACTATCCAAAATATAAATTTAATATTTTTTATTTTTATTATATATCTTAGATGTGGTTGTGTAACCCTAATTTCAAAACAAAACCCTTTCATTCTTCATTCTCTCATCCAGCTGTCCACTTCCTTCCCTCTCTCATCTCCATCTTTGCCCCCTCTTCACCGTCCATCTGCAGTTCTACACCCCCTCCACAGCTCCGGTCACCATCTCCGTCCTCTGACACTCTTCACTGTTCCGTGTGCATCAAATGATTCAAATCTACCACGGCTCCAATGGAATGTTCAAAATTTTCTTGTTTGTTTGTATTATGAACCTGATGTTGATTTTATTTGCTTATTTTCTTGGAGTTGCTTGGATTGGAAAAACCTAGATGTTATTTTCTTGTTTAGGTTGTTTGAATGGAAATTTAGTTGTTGGATTAAAAGTTAAAACAGATTGTGTTTGTGCGTTTTTTTCTTTCGGATATTCGAATCACTATCCGATCGGATATCCGAAAGGCCCGCGAAAGGTTCGGATATCCGAAGTTCGGATATCCGGCTTTGAGCACCCCAAATGACGGCGAGCCTCCACGATTTCCTCATCGAGATGGGTAAACCCTACCTTCAAGCTAGCAAACTTCTTCATCTTCGTCGGCGGCTTCGTCTGAGTGTTGTCATATGATTTTAGTCCTGTCGTGATCGCCATTCTCCAGCCGATGTACACCTCATCCAAACACTCTAACTCCTCGGTGTTCTCTTTTCCGGCGGGATTTGGACAAAATTAAGCATCGCGACTTCGTAGGTGCGAAGATCGCCGGGATCATAACCGGCTGTATAGGTTTCAACAAATTTTTGATTATCGGCGGTATTGGATTTGGGTTTGCGGAATCATAACGTGCCGTCGGAGTTTCACCGGAAAACTGACTAGCGGCGACAGAGGTGGCGATGGCGCCGACGTGTAATGAATCTGAGTTTCTGGAGTCGAAGTTAAAATGTTGGTAATCGAGAGGCTGATTGAATACATGTTGTGTACTTATAACAAATTGATAATTGATGAAGGAGAAAGGGTTTGGGGATTTAGGGTTTGAATTGATGTTAATATATGAGGATTTAGGGTTTACAAAATATAAGCGTTTAAAAGAAAAGAAAAAAAAAACAAAGAAAATTGTGAAGTTACCAAATTATCCCTGACTTACCGGAAAAAATAGACGGGATTAGAAAAAAGTACTAAAAATGCAAGTTTTTTTAAACTGATGTAGTCGTTTACAAAAAATAAAGAATATGTATTAAAGTTACGTGATTGACCAAACCACTGGTAATAAAATAACATTTAACTTTAATAAAATTATAGTTTGAACATTCTTTATCGATAATAAAACAATTAAAGCAAAAACTATAGTTGACATTCAGATTTGTTTATTTATTTTTTTAACTATTCAAAGGAAAATGAAAAGCGCAATTCACACAAAACGCACACACCATCCGTAACCCTAACCCTGATGTTCCTTCGTTCCAACGCTCCCCGAGTAGGAATTCTATTCATCTCCGCCCTCCAAACATGTATATTACACTTAGCTGGAACTCACTTACTCCACTTCATGATATAATTATTTCCTACATTTTTATTTTCAGCAATCAACCTTTTTACCGAGCTAACAAAGAACACACCTTCTTTATCACCAAGCCATTCCCACTAGCCGTGCTTCCCAAGCCGATACATTCATTAATTGGATACATTTCTCCCATTCTCCCGATTCTTGAACTGTACATGGATTTTTTTTTCCAGTTCCAAACCCAACAAATTCTGCCATGTAGCCTCCAAAACCATCTTCAACTCTACATATTTTATCGTTTCCGATTTAAATAAATTTGGGCAAGCTATTTTAAAAGAATACTGGATTTTAATAACTTAAACTTTATTTTGCTGTGAAGCACAACTTTAAAATTGTATCACAATAGTCTTAATTTTCCACTTATTTTCCTTCAACAAATTTTTTTTATTAGATGCACCACTTATGTGGCAAAATCATTAATCATTTAGGATTTAGGAAAAGTTAGGGGGTCATTTTTATCATTCTCTGAAACTCAGTTAATAATAATAATAATAATTTACTTTTCCCAACCCTTAGTGAGAACCTTTCTTCCTTGTAAACTAACCCCGCCTGAAACATCCACCACCTGCCCATCACTTAATGCTTTATGTCAGCAGCCTCCACGACCACTCATCCCAACCCCTCGCTACCACGACCATTTATCTGAACCCAAATTGACAACGATATCCTGCACAACCATGAACTTGAGATCAATATAAGGTTTTAATGAGGATTCTAGTCCAGTGGGTGGTTGTGAAACAGTGGTGGTGGTGGTGAGGTGCTACAAAGGGGTATAGGATAATGGGTGTACGGTGGGGTGGTTGAGGTGGAGGAGGAGGAGTGGGTGGGGGTGGTTTGTTAAACAATTATTTTTTTTTTATATTTCACGTCATCAACCACATATTAATCCAGATAGTATTTTTTTCCCACACACACATCGTGGCCCATGTTAGCAAAAACTAACGAGGCTAACCCCACTACTGAAAAACTCGTTAAATTGGTCTTAGGACCAGCAACTGGAACAAAGTTCACGTTATTAATATATCCAATATCCCTATTAAAAAAAAGTCAAAGACCTGATAAACGTGAAACAATAAGAAAACGTGTGACATTATGATCTAGTTAGATTTGGCTAGATAGGTGAAGAAGAAAAAGGACACGGGTGAGGTGAACTGCTTGGTGGTTTATTTAAAATACTTGAAACGAAGCTGTTTTTGGTTCGAAATTTGATAAGAAAGATTTTACTTTTGATTCTATTGCCCGACCTCTTATTTATGTCTTTCTACTCGTAATTATAACTTTAAATGGTAACTTTCTTCTCATAGGTAAATTTGATTAATTTCTCCCATTTAGAAATTTCTAAGAGTAATAGGTTTTTTAATTTAAATTCTAGTAAGAAAAACCTCAAATAAAATATATCATGAAACTTTTTAACTAATATATATGAAAGTATCAATTGTTCTGAGGAGGTTTTAAAAAAGCCATGTGCTATGGCTATTGTTTGATTATTTTCCCATTTTATATCATTTAACTGCATGATTAGATGGACTAATCACATAGTTGAACAAACATTTGGTAAGGTAGATACACCTTCTATTCCCATTTCCTAAATATAATGATGATTTAAAAGGCTTTCATGTATAACAAAAAAATAACTAATTATTAAAGCTTTTTCATTACGATTTACTATTATTAAATAATAAGAATGAAATACTTTGTAAATTATAACTACGGGTACAAACAAACTGAGCCAAGCAGTCAACCACTTTCAAGTTTCGCTTATCTTAATTTACGAGAGCAAAACCTTTGCCCGTTTCGTGCTATTTTTGTAATGCTCGAGGTCGACTCGTGAGTTATTTTTTAAGTTCGAGATCGGCTCATTATTTATTTATTTATACCTTTTTTTAGTTATTTATATATATTTTTAATTATAATTTTTATACATAATATAATATATACTATTTATATTAATTTAACTTTTTTGAGGTTAACCGATAATAATCCAATCCCAGCCAACAAAATTGCTGCCAACCTGCCACCAGTCCCATGCACCTTTCACACTATTTATTATCATTGGACACCCGTTTAAAAGAAACTTAACCCGGCTAAGTTTTTTTTTTGAATTTCAATATGATATTTTAGGGTTTTTTTTATCAGAAGAAGGATATGGGCCGATTGATGTAAAATTTACCTCGAAATAATGTTTCAGTTAAGGTGTTTTAAACTTTCAATTAACAAAAATACGTCGTTTGGAGAACCGTTTTGACATAAGTTTTACATCAATCAACTTATACTATCGTTTCGATCAAAAGTCTAAAAATAAGTTGTTTAGGTTTGCAAGCTACTTTGAGCTCAATAAGCGAAACTCCAGCTTGGCCCTTGGGCTTGTTAATTAAACAAACTTATTTTATTTACGCTTGTTTTGATTAAAGTTTTTAGTAAACCGATATCAAGTAACTCACTGGTAGCTTACCTTTGCACCTTTAATTTTAATTGTAACTCAGCTCAGCTCAGCTCAGCATATGAGAGTTTAAAACCCTAATTTTCTCCATAAAAAAAAGCATAATAAACTCAATGTGACCACCACTTGCAAGAAACGTGGTATGATGATGCATCAAAGACTTGCACGGTGGACCCCCGGAGAATCTCGTGCCTCGAAAAAATCTCTATTTCTAACGGTGCACTGCACACACACACAATATTAAATTCACCGAAATTCTGCAAGTCACGTGACCCAGAAATTAAATAAAAAAAAAGTTAAAAAAAGAATCTAAAAAAAAAAGTAGACGTTAAGCAAAGGTAAATAAATTTTTCAGATAAAACATTCCCAAATCAAAACATCATCATCATCATTATCGTACTCAGTATATCCCACCAATAGCAAAGCTATAGTAGGGTCTGAGAAGGGTAAGATGTAGACAGCCTTACCTCTACCCCATAAGGATAGAGAGGCTGCTTCCCGTGAGACTCCCGGCTCGATAGTAGTTTTGCATCAAGCCTTGGACATAAGGCACATAGCACTCAATCATCGGGACACCGGCTGATCGGTGTATGTACCCTTGTCTTTCGGCTATCAACGCCACTACATGATGCCTGATTAACCGTCCGTCACTTTTAACGTTATTTTCACGAGATTAGTAAAATAACGTCAAAATTAGTGCAATTTCACTTTTGCCCACCCGAGGGTTCACACATATATACATCATATGTGAGAACCGCAAGCAGGGCTATCCCAAATCAAAACAGATACTTTATAAAACAACACTACGTTACGCTGTTCCATTTGCATGTAACTCTGGATTTAGTGTTTAGAGCTCTGGAAGAAACAAAATCCAGTAAAACCTTTAATTAATGTAAAATGAATTATTTTGCCGCAAATCCCAGTTGAAATTAAGCTTGTAGAGAGGGAGAGAAAGAGCGGTTTGCTGTTTATGAAATCACGGAGATCGTGGTGGGGTTTTGAATCACTTTATTATTATTATTATTATTCGTTTTTAATTTTAAAAATTAAGCTAAAGTTTTGATTTTTAGGGTTTAATATTTACAGTTTTACTTGGGGAATCAAGAAGGTGGGACCCACACCACCATTTGTGAAGAAAAGAAAAGAAAAGAAAATGGGTTACTTGGTTTTGAAGCATAGTATAGTAGGGTCGATCTAACAGTGTTGTATGGTGTTAAAAAATTGGGGGTTTTTATATTTTGAAGCTTGGGAATAAAGATTAAGCAAAGTTCTTAATCACCCATGATTATGTTCTAAAAATCCCTGTTTGATGGCATGTGGGACTGCAACAGCCACTTTGTCATTGCATGGTTTAGGGTTTTAAAAAACAGATAGATGGGTGGTGAAGAGCTGATGAATTGGGAGAAGATTCTTGTGCTGGTCAGGTTGAGGCCTTTGAATGCCAAAGAGATTTCAACTAACGATGTTTCAGACTGGGAATGCATCAATGACACAACTCTTCTCTTTAGGAACACTTTGCAGGAAAGATCCATCTTCCCAACTGCTTACTCATTTGGTAAGTAAATCCCAGTTGGTGTATTTTTCGGAATGGGATTGGATCATTAGGTGTGTTTCCTTACTTATTTTATAGTGGAGATCTTGGTCAATTGTCACATTTTTAGGACCTAAAGTTTGTCTTTGCAATTAAAGAGCAATTTTTCACAAAGTAAAAAAGATAAAGATAATTGCCATGCGTGTTTGATTTAGAAATGCATATATTTTTAATTAATGATTTTTTTCCTTTTGTTTTATTTGTTCTCATTCTATGGCAACAGACCGAGTATTTAGCGGTGATGCAACAACTAGGCAAGTTTATGACGAAGGAGCTAAAGGGATTGCACTTTCGGTTGTTAGTGGCATAAACTGTAAGCCCCATCATTAGCTGTTGACCTCGACAAGACTTTTTTTGACTGTTGAGTTCTTGACTGTTTTCAGCAAGCATCTTTGCATACGGTCAAACAAGCAGTGGGAAGACATACACAATGACCGGGATAACCGAGTACACCGTGGCTGATATATACGCCTATATGCAAAAAGTACATGACCTTTTATATCTTTATTTTTTCTATTTTCAAACGCAACTTCTTTTTTCTTGAAATAACGGTTTTGTTTTTTACTTTCTGTTTAGCATGAAGAAAGGGCGTTTGTTTTAAAATTTTCGGCTATTGAAATCTATAATGAAGCCATAAGAGACCTTCTAAGCACGGATAATATTCCACTTAGGGTTTTGGATGATCCGGAGGTTGTTTCATGTCCGTTAGTTTATGTTTAATATATTTTTATGTATCAATGGATTTAACAATATTTATTTTGTTTTGTTATCTATCTCAGAAAGGGACAATTATAGAGAAACTTACAGAGGAAACATTGAGGGATTGGAGCCATCTTAAGCAGCTTTTGTCCATTTGTGAAGGTGCAGACTCTAGTAATCTTCATTAGTGTAACGCCCTGGAATTTGACTGGTAGACAAAAATCAAGGAATCATCGGAAACTATACACTTTGGGGTTCTGGACGATAAGTTCGGAACCCATATCATTGGAGAAATCTGCTTTTATCATTTGAAATGTTTATTTTATAAAACGACATTTACGCCTGGAAAATATTAATTTTTATGCTTTTGAAAAATAAAATGTTCTTATTTAAAAAAAAAAAAAAAAAAAAAAAAAAAAAAAAAAGATTTTAAATAATTATTCGGAAAATGGTTTATAAAAGTTTTGCGGAAAAAGTTTTAGTTTGTTTAAAAACTTATGAACTCGACTAGTCTTGACCCGTCGGTAGCCTAAACCCGAACCCGAGTCACCCGAGTATTTAAGCGGAAAATCAAGTATTCTTACACCATCTCTTTCATTTCCACCAACACTTCCCACCCAAACACTCCCACTTCTAGAGAGAGAGTAGTGAGAGAAAGTCATCCAATCTAAGATTCGAGTCCACCAATCTGTTTATCGTTGTTGTCGGTAAGATCTTCTTGAAAATCATACGTTTTTACAACCAAAACCCGCCCCGAATCGAGCAAAAACTCCGACTTTTGTGTCAAGTGTGTTCTTGGTCAAAAACCGTCATTTTTGGTGTCAAAATGCAAGCTTTTGTGTTTAAAAGTACTAGGAATCGATACCCCTTTCAATCCCGAGCATTTCCATGTCAAAAACTTCGATTTTGGGTCAAAAATCTGGAAAATCTGGAAAACCCGTGGGTATCTCCGTCGCCCAGCTTGAAGGAGTCGAATCAGACTCATTCGATCGAACCAGTCGATCGAATCAGTCCAGTCGATCGAACCAGTCGATCGAATCAGTTCATTCGATCGAATGTGTCGATCGAACCAGTCCAGTCGACCGAATAGGAAAGCAACCGAATGGTCTCCAACTCATTCGACCGAATGAGCTTCGTATTCGATCGAACGTCTGTCTATTCGATCGAATGAGTGTCTATTCGATCGAATGTGTTTCTATTCGATCGAATGTGTGTCTATTCGATCGAATGTGTGTCTATTCGATCGAATGTGTTCCTATTCGATCGAATCAGGTCAGAACCAAGCTGTTTCGTCTTTAAAACCTAGTTTTTGCTCGAGATCGTGTAAGGCTTACACTCTTAGACTTAAACTGCGTTGTTAACTTATTATGTCCTTGTCTAGACTTAGAGGATCGACGTTTGACAGCACCCGACCGCCCTAGCAACCACACCTAGTCAACAAGGTGAGTTCATAGCCCCCATTTTTCTTTTAAAGCCTTTCAAATCATTGGGGGTGAAAACATGGTAAATGTACACGTTTTGACAAAACACATTTATTCAAACATTACTTATCATAAACACTTGACAAATCTTTTGCAAACAATGAACATTGGGAAAACAAGTAATCATGGCAGGTTACGCGTACCTTAACTTTCTCGGAAGTTGTGTATGCATAATCAAATATTCAGGAGTAAATATGGGAATCACTCAGCGTTTAGGGAACATTGGACGTTTGGAAATCAAAGTCATGTACCCGTTATACTTTATCATGAAAACACATTATTCATTGGTCAGTCTTGTGATCGTGTGAACAGTGGCAATATAGGTCACAATAGTGCATAGGTTTGATCTCCAAGTGGTCGATTGGTAGACAGGCCGTCACTAGATGTGGGATTCTAAAGTGATCGATTTAGAATACACGTGACCTATGGGGTTCTTAAGTGTTCGATTAAGAATCCGAAGGATCTCTTAAGTGTTCGATTAAGGATCCGAAGGATCTCCTAAGTGATCGATTAGGAAATCCAAGAGATACTAAAGTACGCTTTAGAATTCTCTCATGGTACCCAAAGTGATCGATTTGGGTTACCATCAAGGAAATCAAGTAGCATAGCGTGGTCTTGTGTGGGGTCGATGTCAGGTCTTGTGTGATCATTATGCATCATTATCATTTTTCATCATGGCATGGTTACATATGATTCTTGGGTATCTTATACATATATCCTTGATACCGTTCCTCCTGCATGCATGGAAACAATAATTGGAATCTTTATACGAAACTCTTGCAGATTCAGTTGAGATGATAAGCATTCCAAGCATAGTAGGATAAGTTGTAGGAGTGGTGGGTTAGCCGATGGTACACCCTATATATAAACCCCTACAACTTAGCCTAGTATGCTTGTGTAGGGCTTATCACTACAGTATTAGTTAACCTATGAATTCACTCATCTACTTTTTGTAGTTGACGTTTTATTACATGTTTTCAGGAAATGAAGCAGGAAGTAGCTAATAGCTGATAGAGGCCTTAGAGAGATGAAGGCTAGGCTAGGAGTTGTTTGGAAACTTGATATTTTGTATTAAAACAATTTGTTTCATGTTACCTGGATGATGTAATATTTGACAGTTTGGTTATGTTTATGCATTTAGACTTTTATACTATTGTGCTCAATCAATCACGACCTAGTCGCCACGCCTCGGTTTTCCGCCATTACGACCGGGGTGTGACAGATTGGTATCAGAGCCAATGGTTATAGGGAATTAGGAAACCGACCTAGACTATAACCTAGGACCCTTAACTCTAGATAATTCATGCATCACTATCACACGCCCACACTTATGTGCTTGCTATGTGCTTATGTGCTGCATCTTTAATTGTGTCTATCGTAGCGATGTATTCTTTGGCTATTCCTTATCCTGTTATTCTTATTCCCGGTATCATTCTTGCGCGTTCTTTTTCTTTTTCAGAATGCCTCCTCGTCGCTCGTCCGTTAATGCTGACCCTGCTGACCTCGCTGCCATCATAGCGCAGCAAATTGCAGCAGTTCTTCCGGGTCTGGTTAACAACCTAAGGCAAGAAGGAACCTCGGGTGCGCCACAAGCCTCAGAACCGAATCCTACTCTTCAGGCCGACAGGCTCTATAAGGCTTTTACTAACACTGGGCCTACGAGCTTTAATGGATCCGAGGGAGCTGCTGGTCTTCTCCAGTGGTTCGAGAAAGTCGAAGCTTCATTCAACATGTGCTCTTGCCCGGATGAACTCAGGGTCAAATTCGCGGCGAGTATGTTCCACAAACGGGCTCTCACGTGGTGGAATATCGAGATTAGAACCAGGGGGCGAGACGCGGTCTTAGCCTTGCCCTGGGCCGAGTTTGTTGAGCTAGTCACGCAGGAGTTCGTTCCGAGAACCGAACTCCAGAAATTGGAGGCTGAGTTTAGGGCGCACACGATGAAGGGCGCCGATCACATGAAGTACACGGAGAGATTTCATGAACTCTCCCTATTGGTGCCCCACATGGTTACCCCAGCTTCACGCGCTGTCGAGCAATACATCAGCGGTCTTCCGGACTCTATGAGGGGCATTGCGGTTGCAGTTGACCCCACTACACTTAAGGCAGTGATCGATCTCACTGCCCGTTTGACCAGGGAACAGCTCAGGTCCGGTGTTTTGCATCAGGATAAGGGCAAATCTTCCGATGGGAAAGCGAAAAAGGGGAACAATAGGAAGCGGAAAGCGACCTACTTAACTGCGATCACTGGTGCTACGCCTATCAACTCCATGGCCCCCGTTTCAGCCGCAACAGTTCAGGGAAGACCGAGAAAGGAATATACTGGGCCGCATCCCAAGTGCAACTTATGTTCTTATCATCACCCAACAAGTGAGTTGTGCCGCAAGTGCACAAATTGTGGACGATTCGGACACCTGGTGGAGCGCTGCAGGAGTCCTGGCAACCAATTGGCTGTGGGGAATGCTAACCCTCAGCCTAACCCTGCTCGAGGCTGCTTCGAGTGTGGCGCGATGGACCATTACAGAAATCGATGCCCTCAGCGTCACCAACGTTCCTCCGGCTCGCGGGAGGGCCTTCACCATTGGAGCTGCCGAAGCACGCCAAAACCCCGATGTTATTACTGGTACGTTTACTCTTAACAACAATTGGGTGTCTGTCCTATTTGATACAGGAGCTGATAGGAGTTTTGTCTCTTGCGAATTGGTTCCTTTGCTGAAATTAAAAATTTCCGAGTTGGAACCTGCCTTGGTTGTTGAACTTGCTAGTGGAGAGTCCACACAAGTGAGGTCTGTCATTCGATATTGCACCCTTACTCTTGTCACCACATCGTTCAGTATTGACCTTATACCTTTTCGTCTTGGAAGCTTCGATCTAGTTGTGGGAATGGACTGGCTGTCTAGCAATCGCGCGGAAGTAATCTGCGCCGAGAAACTTATTCGTATCCCTCTGTCTTCTGGTGAAATTCTAACCATTCAAGGGGATAGGTCGGGTGGATGCCTAAGAATCGTTTCTTGCTTAAAAGCCAGTCGGTACCTTCAAAAGAAGTATCCCGCATTTCTAGCCCGTGTTACTCTCAAGGAATCCAAAGTCAAGAGACTGCAGGACTTCCCTGTCGTGCGTGAATTTTCTGATGTTTTTCCCGATGAGCTGCCTGGACTTCCTCCTAGCAGGCAGGTGGAATTTCGTATCGATCTTATTCCTGGTGCTCTCCCTGTTGCTAAGTCTCCTTATCGTCTAGCTCCGCTGGAACTTCAAGAATTATCGAATCAGCTTCAAGAACTTCTTGGCAAGGGATTCATTCGCCCTAGCTCGTCTCCATGGGGAGCCCCAGTACTCTTCGTCAAAAAGAAGGATGGGACTTTCCGTATGTGCATTGACTATCGGGAGCTTAATAAACTGACCATCAAAAACCGGTACCCGTTACCGAGAATTGATGATCTCTTTGATCAGCTTCAGGGTGCTACGTTTTTCTCTAAGATCGATCTGCGTTCTGGTTACCATCAATTGCGTGTTCTGGAAGAGGATATCCCGAAAACTGCGTTCCGAACTCGTTACGGTCATTACGAGTTCATGGTTATGCCTTTTGGAATGACCAATGCCCCCGCCATTTTCATGGATCTGATGAATCGCGTTTGCCGTCCATATCTCGACCAGTTTGTCATTGTTTTCATAGACGATATTCTCATTTATTCTCGTTCGAGGACCGATCATGAGCTTCATCTCAGGCTTATTTTGGAGCTTCTCAGGAAGGAACAACTATATGCCAAGCTCTCCAAGTGCGAATTTTGGCTAAAGGAAGTTCAATTCTTGGGACATGTTATCAATGTCGACGGCATACACGTCGACCCTGCCAAGGTAGAAGCCATCAGAAATTGGGTAGCGCCTAAAACACCTACCGAAATCCGTTCATTTCTTGGATTGGCTGGTTACTACCGCCGATTTATCTCAAACTTCTCCAGGATTGCCTTGCCTTTGACCACTCTGACTCAGAAGGGAGAACCCTTCGTGTGGGGACGAGATCAAGAGGAAGCCTTCCAAACTCTGAAGAATAAACTTTGCCGTGCACCGATTCTATCGCTTCCGGAAGGTGACGATGACTTTACCGTTTATTGCGATGCTTCAAATCAAGGCCTCGGTTGCGTTTTAATGCAACGAGGGAAGGTCATCGCTTACGCTTCTCGACAACTCAAGGTGCACGAAAAGAACTACGCCACGCATGACCTCGAGTTGGGTGCTGTGGTGTTTGCCTTAAAAATCTGGAGACACTACCTGTACGGCACGAAGTGTGTCATCTATACCGACCACAAGAGCTTACAGCACATCCTCCATCAGAAAGAGTTGAACATGAGGCAGCGACGCTGGGTCGAACTTCTCAGCGATTACGATTGTGAAATCCGCTACCACCCGGGAAAGGCTAATGTGGTGGCTGACGCATTGAGTCGTAAAGAAAGGACCCAGCTGCACTCTATTCGAATTCAATCCAATCTTCCCTCCTTAATTCGCGAAGCTCAGAATCAGGCGCTTGTGAATGGAGATCTCAAGGGCGTTTTGTCGTGTGGAGCCGAACAGAAATTCGAAACCAAGTTGGACGGCATCCTCTATTTTCTTGATCGAGCATGGATCCCAAACTCCGAGCCTCTTCGAACGCTTATTCTAAGTGAAGCCCACAAGTCCAGATACTCGATTCATCCCGGTAGCAGCAAAATGTATCAAGATCTTAAACCTCATTATTGGTGGCCCGGGATGAAGAAAGACATCGCTTTATACGTGATGAGATGTTTGACTTGTTCGCGAGTCAAGACAGAGCATCGAAGGCCGTCTGGGCTGCTTCAGCAACCTATTATTCCTCAGTGGAAGTGGGAAGAGTTAGCTATGGATTTCATCACCAAGCTACCGCGGACGCCTAGCGGTCACGACTCAATTTGGGTTATTGTGGACATTCTAACTAAATCCGCTCACTTTATCCCGGTTCGTGAGGACTACACTACGGAAAAGTTGGCGCGGATATACATTCGTGAGATCGTTTCCCGTCATGGTGTGCCTAAGGGCATTACGTCTGATCGCGACAGCAGTTTTTCTTCCAGGTTCTGGAAATCTTTGCAAAAGGCCTTTGGGACAAGTGTGAAGCTTAGCTCTTCCTATCATCCAGAAACTGATGGGCAGAGCGAGAGGACCATACAAACCCTAGAGGACATGTTGAGAGCTTGTATCCTTGAATTCGGTAATAGTTGGGAAGCTCATCTGCCGCTGGCAGAATTTTCTTACAACAATAGTTACCACTCTTCTATTAAATGCGCGCCGTTTGAAGCTCTTTACGGTCGCAAGTGTCGCTCACCCTTGTGTTGGTCCGAGACCGGGGATTCACAGATCATCGGCCCGGAACTAATACAGGAAACAACCGATCAAATCGCTATCATTCAACAGCGACTCAAAGACGCCCGTTGTCGGCATAAGTACTACGCAGACAAACGACGCAAGCCACTCGAGTTTCAAGTTGGTGACCGTGTTCTGCTGAAAGTTTCCCCCTGGAAGGGCGTAGTCCGTTTCGGGAAGAAGGGAAAGTTCGCTCCTAGGTATGTTGGACCATTCAAAATCCTTGAAAGGATCGGACCAGTTGCCTATCGTCTTGAGCTGCCGCCGGAACTCGGTAGAGTTCACAATGTTTTTCATGTTTCGCAGTTAAGGAAGTGTCTTGTTGACGAGGCCCTTCTCATTCCCGTCGACGAGGTTCGAATTAACGACAATCTGCTTTTTGTTGAAGAACCCGTCGAAATCTTGGATCGCGAGGTCAAGAAGACCAAGCGTAGCCGCATACCGCTTGTGAATGTTCGATGGAATAACAAACGCGGACCCGAGTTTACATGGGAACGCGAAGATCAAATGAAGGAGAAATACCCTCATCTGTTCTCTTAGTCTCTATTCTTGTAATCTATTGTCTAGAAGTCAATATAACATTTGCAGCATGTATCAAATAATTGTGTTATTCAATGAATATCGTGTTGCCTTATTATGCTTATAAGTATTCTTTTATTTGCATCCACAAATTTGGCTACTCAGGGCTCATGCTGGGAGCACAAGTCATATCTACTCAATCATATGAATTTTGGGGAAATTTATACATTATTTAAGCCAAAAATTTGTCATTCATTCTTGCATTCATGGAGCATGGTTGTGTGTATGTGTGTGGTGTCGTGTCAAATTTTCTAGCCGCACACAATAGAGCTTATACATTGATACAAGGTGAGCTCGTAATTATAGTCCGGAATATAATTACATCAAGGTCACAGGTGTATACGTGTATAAGCAATATGCTATTGTGTAACTAGAAGTCGTGAACTCAAGGTTCGTGTAGAGAAATATTCGACAAAGGTTGAAGAAGTGGTGGGTTAGCCGCTGGTACACCCTATATATAAACCTCTTCGGCACGAGTTGAATATGTCTGAAGCGAAACCTGGAATTAGGGACTTATAGTTAGCGTGGCAGCTGTGAGACATTGAATTCAAGAATTACCGAGGGTAATATTCGCGGAAGATTGAAGGAGTGGTGGGTTAGCCGCTGGTACACCCTATATATAAACCCCTTCAATCCGAAATGAATATGTCTGATGTAAAGCTTGAGGATGATGCCTTGTAGTGGAAAATAGTGTGTCGTCCTGTGTGTCATTGATCTAATAGGAGTCGAAGGAAACACCCAAGTAAGGTTGAAGGAGTGGTGGGTTAGCCGCTGGTACACCCTATATATAAGCCCCTTCGGCTTGATTTGGGTGGTGCCTGAGACGAATATTAGAAGTGGTGGCGCATAGTGGTCATCATGGGATCATGTAATCTTAATCATCGATGCATCAAGTATACTAAAAAGCTAAATTTCGGGACGAAATTCCCCTAAGTTGGGGAGGATGTAACGCCCTGGAATTTGACTGGTAGACAAAAATCAAGGAATCATCGGAAACTATACACTTTGGGGTTCTGGACGATAAGTTCGGAACCCATATCATTGGAGAAATCTGCTTTTATCATTTGAAATGTTTATTTTATAAAACGACATTTACGCCTGGAAAATATTAATTTTTATGCTTTTGAAAAATAAAATGTTCTTATTTAAAAAAAAAAAAAAAAAAAAAAAAAAAAAAAGATTTTAAATAATTATTCGGAAAATGGTTTATAAAAGTTTTGCGGAAAAAGTTTTAGTTTGTTTAAAAACTTATGAACTCGACTAGTCTTGACCCGTCGGTAGCCTAAACCCGAACCCGAGTCACCCGAGTATTTAAGCGGAAAATCAAGTATTCTTACACCATCTCTTTCATTTCCACCAACACTTCCCACCCAAACACTCCCACTTCTAGAGAGAGAGTAGTGAGAGAAAGTCATCCAATCTAAGATTCGAGTCCACCAATCTGTTTATCGTTGTTGTCGGTAAGATCTTCTTGAAAATCATACGTTTTTACAACCAAAACCCGCCCCGAATCGAGCAAAAACTCCGACTTTTGTGTCAAGTGTGTTCTTGGTCAAAAACCGTCATTTTTGGTGTCAAAATGCAAGCTTTTGTGTTTAAAAGTACTAGGAATCGATACCCCTTTCAATCCCGAGCATTTCCATGTCAAAAACTTCGATTTTGGGTCAAAAATCTGGAAAATCTGGAAAACCCGTGGGTATCTCCGTCGCCCAGCTTGAAGGAGTCGAATCAGACTCATTCGATCGAACCAGTCGATCGAATCAGTCCAGTCGATCGAACCAGTCGATCGAATCAGTTCATTCGATCGAATGTGTCGATCGAACCAGTCCAGTCGACCGAATAGGAAAGCAACCGAATGGTCTCCAACTCATTCGACCGAATGAGCTTCGTATTCGATCGAACGTCTGTCTATTCGATCGAATGAGTGTCTATTCGATCGAATGTGTTTCTATTCGATCGAATGTGTGTCTATTCGATCGAATGTGTGTCTATTCGATCGAATGTGTTCCTATTCGATCGAATCAGGTCAGAACCAAGCTGTTTCGTCTTTAAAACCTAGTTTTTGCTCGAGATCGTGTAAGGCTTACACTCTTAGACTTAAACTGCGTTGTTAACTTATTATGTCCTTGTCTAGACTTAGAGGATCGACGTTTGACAGCACCCGACCGCCCTAGCAACCACACCTAGTCAACAAGGTGAGTTCATAGCCCCCATTTTTCTTTTAAAGCCTTTCAAATCATTGGGGGTGAAAACATGGTAAATGTACACGTTTTGACAAAACACATTTATTCAAACATTACTTATCATAAACACTTGACAAATCTTTTGCAAACAATGAACATTGGGAAAACAAGTAATCATGGCAGGTTACGCGTACCTTAACTTTCTCGGAAGTTGTGTATGCATAATCAAATATTCAGGAGTAAATATGGGAATCACTCAGCGTTTAGGGAACATTGGACGTTTGGAAATCAAAGTCATGTACCCGTTATACTTTATCATGAAAACACATTATTCATTGGTCAGTCTTGTGATCGTGTGAACAGTGGCAATATAGGTCACAATAGTGCATAGGTTTGATCTCCAAGTGGTCGATTGGTAGACAGGCCGTCACTAGATGTGGGATTCTAAAGTGATCGATTTAGAATACACGTGACCTATGGGGTTCTTAAGTGTTCGATTAAGAATCCGAAGGATCTCTTAAGTGTTCGATTAAGGATCCGAAGGATCTCCTAAGTGATCGATTAGGAAATCCAAGAGATACTAAAGTACGCTTTAGAATTCTCTCATGGTACCCAAAGTGATCGATTTGGGTTACCATCAAGGAAATCAAGTAGCATAGCGTGGTCTTGTGTGGGGTCGATGTCAGGTCTTGTGTGATCATTATGCATCATTATCATTTTTCATCATGGCATGGTTACATATGATTCTTGGGTATCTTATACATATATCCTTGATACCGTTCCTCCTGCATGCATGGAAACAATAATTGGAATCTTTATACGAAACTCTTGCAGATTCAGTTGAGATGATAAGCATTCCAAGCATAGTAGGATAAGTTGTAGGAGTGGTGGGTTAGCCGATGGTACACCCTATATATAAACCCCTACAACTTAGCCTAGTATGCTTGTGTAGGGCTTATCACTACAGTATTAGTTAACCTATGAATTCACTCATCTACTTTTTGTAGTTGACGTTTTATTACATGTTTTCAGGAAATGAAGCAGGAAGTAGCTAATAGCTGATAGAGGCCTTAGAGAGATGAAGGCTAGGCTAGGAGTTGTTTGGAAACTTGATATTTTGTATTAAAACAATTTGTTTCATGTTACCTGGATGATGTAATATTTGACAGTTTGGTTATGTTTATGCATTTAGACTTTTATACTATTGTGCTCAATCAATCACGACCTAGTCGCCACGCCTCGGTTTTCCGCCATTACGACCGGGGTGTGACAATTAGTTTACCAATTTATTTCTTAAGAAAATAACACATAGTTTTGTTTGTATTGATGTTTTAAAAGTTAGCATAAGCTATCTGTTTTTGAAAACTTATTATGAAAATAATTGAATCATTTCATTTAATAAACAATTTCAACCCTGTCATCTAATTTTGTTGCCCAAGGTTGACTTTTTAGTTTGACTTGAAGGATTTCATGGTTCGTTCTACTAGTTACATCTATTTCTAACGGACCAAATTGGTTGAAAGTAGCTCGACGGTTTTTCATAAGTCTCTTGTAATTTCGCACGAATCATTTATAATTTTTTTTTATAAAAAGGGTCAACAAAATTGTTTTGGGTCAACTCGACCTAGCCTGTTTTGAACCATACCAAAAAGTATCTCATACGGTTGTTGCTGTTTTTATTTGCAGCTCAAAGAAAAGTGGGAGAGACATCCCTCAATGAAACAAGTTCAAGATCTCACCAAATTCTTAGACTGGTATACAACATTCTTTAATTTTACTATTTACTATTTGTTATGATGTTAATAACATATTCATCATGATATGTTTCGTGTTTTGCAGATGATTGAGAGTTCAGCTAATGAGTTCATAGGGAAGGACAAGTCAACAAAGCTTACGGCTAGTGTGGTATATACAATACTACCCTTGTTTTTGGAGCATTTTTAGTTTTAAAAAAATATAATTGAGTTATAATCATATGATTTGCAGAACTTTGTTGATCTTGCTGGAAGTGAGCGCGCAGCTCAGGCATTATCTGTTGGGCAAAGATTGAAAGAAGGTTGCCACATAAACCGCAGCTTACTGACACTTTCCACCGTCATTCGGAAGCTAAGGTTTGATATTTTGGTCTAAGTTTCCATTTTTCTTTTAATAAATGAACACTCCCATTTGGGAGTGAAAATTGCAGCAATTTCCATTCTATATAAGAAAAACATCTTTTTTTTTCTTTTTCCCTTAATTTTGTTGTTAACATTACACGTTGAAGTTGTCGGGGTGTGCACGGGTTGGTTTTGGCTCAAACTGAACCAAAAACCGAAGTTTTGGTTTTTTGGGTTTCTGAAACGTTCGGTTTTGGTTTTCACAATGGGGTTGGTTCAGTTTCGGATATTTCAGTTTTGGCATATGGGCTTGAAATTTTTATGCTGAAAAAAATGACTCTAATAATTAATTTGTGCCTATTTGTTTTTGTCAATTAATGATTACTTGATTATTGACATCTGGACCTAAAATTTTTGCGCTACACCATTTATAAATGTAAATTAAATTACAAAAGTCGGTTTTTTCGTGTTCAGTTTGGTTTTTTCGGTTGGCACATGCAAAACCAAACCGGATATACGGTTTTTGGAAAACATTAAACTAAACCGTCGGTTTTGAGTTGGGTTCGGTTATTTTGGTTCGATTATATCAGTTCCGAATCGATTTTTTTGGTTTCATGCAAGTATGGATTTTAATCCATATAATCAATGTTTTGGATCATGTTCTCATAATTTTCAAATTGTTTCTTTTTAACCAAGTAATTAACTTTGAACCCTGATGACAATTGCAGCAAGGGCAAACATGGGCATGTTAATTACCGAGACTCGAAGCTGACACGTATATTGCAGCCTTGTTTGGGAGGAAACGCACGGACTGCCATTATCTGCACCTTAAGCCCAGCCCGAGAGCACATTGAGCAATCTAAAAATACTCTTTTATTTGCAAGTTGTGCAAAAGAAGTAACAACAAATGCACAAGTTAATGTTGTTATGTCTGATAAGGCCTTGGTTAAACATTTGCAAAAAGAATTGGCTCGTTTGGAGAACGAGCTTAGAACACCCGCGCCGCCTGATTATTCAGCACTACTTAGGAAGAAAGATCAGCATATTGAGAAGGTATGGTTCACCTTTTCTCCATAGAATTAGCGCTTTGGGTAACGGGCCAAAACGATTTTTTTGGTACTGGCCGGGCCAGGTCGACCAAAAACGATTTTTTTTTCATAATTATATTTTATTCATAAATAGATAGTCGGTCAAAAGTGATTACAAAATTTATGCATACTTTGGGCAATGTTTTTGTGTTTTCTTTTAAGAGTTAAGTGCCATTTTAGTACCTGTGGTTTGATCAACCACGCAACTTTAGTACTTTTTTTGAATTTTTCGCAACTGGCTACCCCATGTTTCAAAAACTGGCCATTTTAGTACTTTTCCGTAACCCTGTTTAATTTGTCC
>NW_027496918.1:0-167902 GCF_021521415.1 Bidens hawaiensis | reverse complement strand
GATGTACATAAAACCATGGGAGAATTTATTCGGACCCTTGAACTAGATCGATTTAGATATATATATATATATATATATATATATATATATATATATATATATATATATATATTTGTTTCATGTTATTTATGCATATGTAAGTATATAATTATTTATGCATGTATATATATATATATACTATATACATTTATAAAGAGGAAACCATGACATGAAACCACGTCCAAAATAATACTTTCAAGGTTTGATTTCATTAAAATAATGCCCATTTAAAACTTATATATTGATTAAAATGTAAAAGAAAAATAATAAAAATAAATAAATAAATAAAATTACACAAAACCGGGCTTGGAGGGGTTCGAAAACCGCGCCTCTAGGCCGGTTCACAACTAATATGGCATACACTGGCCACCAGGCCAGTTTGGTTGTTGTTAAAAACCTGAAATCAATTGTTTATAAACGCACTGTATGTTCTTCCCCTAAATCAATTATAAACCCTAGATTCCAATTCCAGTTAATTAATCGATGATTGTTAAAATTGATATGGGTGTTTTGTTCCTGGGTTTAAAAACGATTGAAAGGCATATATTAATTACTGTTTATTATTGCAGATTGATGGTTAACGATCAACAAACGGGCCGCGGCTCCTCCTAAGATCAAACAGGTTCTTGACGGCTTCGTATAGGGCAATTGAGTTAAGGTTTATGATCGCGAGATTGAGAGGAATGTGTGGTGCACAATTAATTATATTATAATTGTGTTTATATAACGTTTAAGAAGTCGGTTTAAGCCGCGGTTCACATTGATTGTATTCGTTTGTTAAATTTGATTTGTTTTCTATAATTAAAGTGTCGGTGTGAAACGAGTTTTGGTAGTTAATGATTCCATAAGATCAATATCTTGATTATAACCGAGAATTAAGGTCCAAGCACAGTAGGGAGGGGGGTATGTTTGTCGGCGATGGATGGATGGTGAAGAAAGAGTTAGAGTGATAAATTTGTTTTGGCAAAAAGGCCCCTCATCTATTATCAAGGGTACATATGTCACACCCGGCCCTGAGCGGCGGGAAACAGCCGGGCGCGGCGCGAGTGGGGGGATTGATAATTAAGCACGGGCCATTGCAAACATTCAAAGTAAGATTTTCATTGCGCATGAAATGTTTAATACAAATACATTACATTGTTTTAAAAATTACATAAAAACATCCAAGTATAAAAACTGTTGAAGATTTCCACGCCATATCCCCTTGCGCGGCTGGGAACAACCACGCGCATCGAGGGGGATAGAACCTAAAATCTTCCAAAGAGCTAGTTTTAGATGTTCAGCGTGAGGTGCTCTAAGTGTGACTCCATGCGCTACTTAGTTATCTCCTGAAAGACACGTAAAACATTTGAATCAGTATAAACTGAGGTGAGTTCACAAGTTTTAGTAACTTGATAAATCGTATTGCATCATAATCTTGATACAAATCATTCCGAAACATAATTCTGATAGCATCATTAAAACACATGCTTGGTAAAACATAGTTCTATCAACATATTCTGATAAAATCGTTCCGCGGGTTACGCGCGAACATTTCTGGGAACTGTGCTCGTCTGTGTAAGTGGCGCTGCCACTACGAGCGAAACAAGTAATACTGTCCCGCGGGTTTACGCGCGGACACTTCTGAAAAATCGTGCTCGTCTGTGTAAGTGGCGGCTGCCACTACGAGCGAATAATACCGTCCCGCGGGTTTACGCGCTGACGTTGTGCCGGAAAACAAGGCGCTCGTCTGCGTAAGAGGAGCGACCTCTACGAGCGGGCTCAAACCCATAGTACTGCCCCATGACCATACTAGGCACTCGTCTGTGTAAGAGGTGCGACCCCCTACGAGTGGGCGGATCAAACCAGCAGTCCCTACCCTTAGAGTTCCAATGGTAAAGTGATCACTTACTCGAGTTCTAGCGCACATACATCGAAAACCTTAGATAACCGTTCGCATTGCTCATCATGAAATATAATTTAAACACATAATCGCTTGCATAGCTTGTAAGTATACCATGATAAAACATTATTTAAGTACGTGTCCCCTCGCCCCGGAAAACAGTTTTAAAAACAGTGAAAACAGCGAGGAATAGGGGCTGTGTGAGACTCACCTGTGGTTCTTGTTAAGGGGTTTAATCGAGATTCGGGTTTTTCTTGGTGTTGGCCTTTGAATTGAAGGTCTAGTAACTGGAACGGAATTGAAAATAACGGATGCTTGGGAGATGTTTGGTGCAAGTTGCAGTTCTTAAGAGAGAAGTTTGAAGTGTGCTTGGGTGATAATTTAGGTTACATATTTATAGGCAAACTCATGGGAACACAATCCCTTGCTTTAGGGGATTGTAATCTTTTCATATCTAGGTGTAATGATGATAAAGTATGGAAATTATTATTATTTATTTAAGAGTGGAGTAGTGGATAAAAGATTTTGATTGGTCAGGGACATGCAGGTCTGGGGTTGGTGGAGAATAGGGTGGCTGACAGTTGACTTTTCGTGTTACAGTGTGCTTTTTCAGGTACTTTTGTCAGTGTACAGTAAAAAGTGGAAAATCTCTGAAACACCGCTACTGTTTCCTTTTGGGCGGGAGTAATCTCCTTACGTCTGGAGAATAGACTAAGTGTTCTGCGCGTATTACTTTGTGCGCATAGCTTTCTGCGTGAAGGATATTTCTTTGCTGCGGGTAGGTGCGTAACCTTCTCGCAGTTAGGGACATTGAGTTTCATTTGTAGATTCTCCAGGTGGCCTTGGTAATTTCAACATAGTGATCAGTTTATGTTGAAGTCAATTCCATCTTGGAGCTTCAGACAAACTAGCTCTCAATGTTCCCGCCATGCGGGGAGGTTAGTTCCCTTCCGCACGCGCACAAACGATTTAGGATGCACCCGCCTTAGCATCATGCGGGATGGTCAACTCATTAGACAACATAACGTTAAGGTACATGAAAACATAAAGCCAAAAACATTCGCGTATGGCGCATATAACATATGCCCACGCTGGTTTCTTAACATGGCGTGCTCGCGCAGGGGCGCACATAACAAATGCACGCGCTGATTCTTAACATGGCGTGCTCGCGCAGGGCGCACATAACAAATGCACGCGCTGATTAACATGGCGCGCTCGCGCATAACATAATTACCTAATATTTAGGTTGATTACTTGGTTTAAGGGATTGGGAATTTACCGTGGTGTCACATTCTCCCCCTGTTAAGAGAATTTCGTCCCGAAATTTAGGAGACGTTGCTGGCAGAAGCCATGCTCTGAAAGAGGTGTGGGTATTTCATGCGCATCTGGTCTTCTCTTTCCCAAGTGAATTCAGGCCCACGCCTCGAATTCCATTGAACCTTTACTAACTTGATTCTGCTTCTGCGCAACTTTTGTTCTTTCCAATCGGTTACTGCTATAGGTTCTTCTACGAAGTGCAGCTGTTTGTCGATGTAAATCTCTTCCAACGGCAAAATCAACGTTTCGTCAGATAAGCCACTTTTTGAGGTTGGACACATGAAACGTATCATGAACTCCACTGAGTTCGGCGGGGGGTAAACGGAGTTTATAAGCAACCGGGACCGATCCTTTCCAGGATCTCAAAATGGTCCAATGTAGCGTGGATTCAACTTTCCTCGCTTGCCGAAACGGGGGACTCCTTTCCATGGAGAGACTTTCAAAAGTACTCTATCCCCTACTTGAAACTCCAACGGTTTCCTTCGCACATCTGCGTAGCTCTTCTGTCTGTCGCGCGCTGTCTTAAGGCGATCCCGTATCTGAAAAATCTTGTCTGTTGTTTCTTGGATCAATTCTGGGCCCAGTCATTTGCTTGTCACCCACTTCAGCCCAGCACAGTGGGGATCTACATTTGCGCCCATACAAAGCTGTCGAACGGCGCAGCCTTGATACTTGTGTGATAACTGTTGTTGTAAGAAAATTCAACCAATGGGAGATGGAGTATCCCAGCTACCACCGAAATCGATTTGCGCACCTGCGCGCAGCATATCTTCCAATGTCTGGATTGTTCGCTCGCTTTGCCCATCCGTTTTGAGGATGATAAGCTGTACTCATATCAAGGCGAGTACCTAGAGCTCCTTTGTAACGATCTCCAAAACCTTGATGTGAACCGACTATCTCTATCAGAAATGATGGACACTAGGACTCCATGTTTTGAAACTACTTCTCGAATATACAATCTGGCTAACTTTTCCATCTTATCGGTTTTCCTTGATCTGCAGGAAGTGTGCTGACTTAGTTTAGCCGATCTACAATAACCCAGATCGTGTCATAACCCCCAGGTGTCCTTGGCAGTTTGGTGATGAAGTCCATAGAGATTTGTTCCCACTTCCACATGGGAATTTCTGGCTGCTGAAGTAACCCCGACGGCTTCTGATATTCAGCCTTTACTTTTGAACACGTCAGGTACTTACTGACATACGTCGCGCGATGGGCGCCTTTAAGATTGGGCCACCAATACAGCGCTTTAACATCTTGGTACATCTTGTCTGCGCCAGGATGTACGGAAATACCGCGTCTTGTGAGCCTCGTTTAATACTCCGCTCACGCAATCCTCCCTTGAGAGGGACCCATATGCGGGTTAGCGAAATATAGATTGCCGTTCTTAAGTTCCAAATTCTTAATCATACCCCCAAGGGATTCGTTTTTAGCAAACTCTGGTTTCAAAGCTTCTTGCTGAGCGTCTCGGATGCTGCTAAAGAGATCTGCGCGAATGGTCAGCCTTAGAGCCTTGACTCGTAGTGTTTTTATTCGCTCCTTCCTACTTAGGCGCGTTCTGCTACCACATTCGCCTTTCCAGGGTGGTACTTAATTTCACAATCATAATCATTCAACAATTCTACCCATCTTCGCTGCCTCATGTTTAAATCCTTTTGATCAAATATATGTTGAAGGCTCTTGTGATCCGTAAAGATTACACACTTTGTACCATAGAGGTAATGGCGCCAAATCTTTAGCGCGGAAGACAACCGCTCCAAGTTTCCAGATCATGCGTTGTGTAGTTCTTTTCATTGGTCTTGATGTTGGCGCGAGGCATACGCTATGACTTTGTCTCGCTGCATAAGGACACATCCAAGTCCCTGATGTGAAGCGTCGCAGGTAGAACGACGATGTCATCCGTCCCTCCTCGGGCAGAGAGACAAAATTGGCGCACTACATAACTTCTGTTTTCAACATTTGAAATGCTGTTTCCTGATTTTCGCCCCAAACAAAACTTCTTGTCTTTTCTGAGTTAGCGCGGTCAGTGGTAGAGCTATCTTGGAGAAGTTCTCAATGAAGCGTCGATAGTAGCCAGCTAGTCCTAGGAATTGCCTCACCTCAGTTGGGGTTTTTGGCGCTTCCCAGTTTTCGATGGCCTTGACTTTGGAAGGATCAACGTGTATTCCTTTCTCGTTTACAACGGTGACCGAGAAAAATGAACTTCTCTAAGCCAAAACTCACATTTGGAAAACTTCGCATACAACTTTTCTTTCCTCAACAATTCCAAAATCAATCTCAGGTGTTGCTCATGCTCGGCCTTGGTCCGAGAATAAATCAGAATATCATCTATAAACACAATCACAAACTTGTCCAAGTATGGTTTGCACACGCGGTTCATCAGATCCATGAATACAGCCGGCGCATTAGTTAGCCCGAAAGGCATCACTAAAAACTCATAATGGCCGTATCTAGTTCGGAAGGCTGTTTTCGGCACATCTTCCTCATGGACCCTAAGTTGGTGGTATCCGGACCGTAGATCTATCTTCGAATAATAACTGGATCCTTGCAACTGGTCAAATAAGTCGTCAATCCTCGGTAAGGGGTACCGATTTTTGACTGTCAGCTTATTCAGCTCCCTGTAGTCAATACACATTCTGAACGAACCATCCTTCTTCTTAACAAACAGTACTGGAGCTCCCCAAGGTGAAAAGCTTGGGCGTATGAAACCCTTATCCAATAGTTCCTGTAACTGATTGGATAGCTCTTGCATCTCAGATGGAGCTAATCGATAAGGCGCTCGAGCTACTGGCGCAGCTCCTGGGACTAAATCAATAAGAAATTCTACTTGTCGCGGCTGCGGCAATCCGGGCAAATCTTCAGGAAAAACTTCTGGAAATTCGCGCACTACTGGTAAGTCTTCAATTCTTCGCTCATCTCCTTTCTTCTCTACGACATGCGCCAGGAAGGCGTAGCACCCTTTCCTTAGGCACTTACGCGCCTTTAGGCACGAAATTAGTTTCGTCGCAACTCCCCTTCTTTCCCCTTGAATCACCAAGGTTTCTCCGTTCAACAGTGGGACCCGAACCTGCTTCTCATGGCAAATAACTTCCGCGTGGTTCTCGACTAACCAATCCATACCTATCACAATGTCAAAACTTCCCAAGTCTATTGGCAACAAGTTAATGTTGAACCCGTGACCTCCCATGACTATTACACATTGTTCAGTTCTTTCGTTCGCGCATAACTGCCTACCATTGGCTAGTTCTATAGTATAAGGCGTGTCTAGCCTACTGGTTGCTAGGCCTAGGGAGTTTTTAAACTCAGCAGATATAAAACTTAGATCAGCGCCAATATCAAATAAGACAGATGCAAAATGGCCGTTAAGCAAAAACGTACCGATTACCACATTCGGCTCTTCTTTAGCTTCACCCGCGCCGATCACAAAAGCTCTCCCGCGAGCTTGGTTTCCCCTTTGCGGGCAATCCCGACTGAAATGCCCCGGCTTTCCGCATGCGTAGCAGTTGTCGCTCGCTCCAGCTTCTCTGACACGGCAATTCACCGTCTTGTGCCCTGGCCTGTTACATTTGGCGCACGTGACGCTCGCGCATTCACCCTCGTGGTGAAACTTGCATTTGTTGCACCATGGGTAAGGCCCGCTGTATCCTTTCCTTGATGGCTCCGCGGCTTGGATCGCGTAAGCCCTTACGCTCTCCTGCTTCTTGAACGGTGGTTGCTTGGAGTCGGACCCTCGGTGGTGAGAGTTCCATTTCCTCTTGGAGTCAGAGGTTCGCTGCTCGTTTCCGCGCGTAGTCAACATACCCGCACGGACTGTATCCCTTGTAAGGGTGATGGCCTGCGCTACCGCCTCATCAAAGGTTGGAGGCGCTGCGGCGTTGAGCGGAACCCTAACAACAGGAGGTAACCCAAAGATATACCTCTCGATCTTCTTTTCCTCCGTGTTTGCCATGTCTGGCACCAACTGGCAAAGCTCGTTGAACCGGTTGTTGTAGGCGTCGATATCCGTTCCTACCATTGTGTGGTTCCAGAATTCCTGCTGCAGACTCTGGATTTCTGCGCGAGAGCAGAACTTTTTCATCATCATTTCCTTCAGTTCTTCCCAGGTCTTGTGAAGAGCAACTTCTCGCCCCAAAGTCTTCACTTGAAGTTTCCACCAAGACGAAGCTGCTTCTTGGAACATGCATGTCGCGTAAAGAACCTTCTGGTTCTCACTACATCTGCTAATGGAGAGAACTGTCTCCATCTTGTCAATCCAGTTGTAGAGCCCAATGGCCCCTTCGGTACCCTTGAATGGCCAAGGCCTACAGGCCATAAATGTCTTATAGGAGCACCCTTTGTCCAAGGCTCCTGAATCGGGTTCTGGGGTCTCGTTCTGACGACCCTGACTTGATTCGGCCTTGCTGGCCTCATGTGTCGCAATCGCCTGCGCGATTATTTCCGCGAGTTCCTCGGGTGTCATGGTAATCCCCTTGGCTCTGGTTGGAGGCATTCTCACTTTAAAAGAGTGAAAATATATTAAACTTAGCGCATGTACTCTGAGCACATAATGTTCTTTATCTTTATTTACTAGACACTGTGTGACCCGTGTTCCTAAGTGTGTGTATAGTTTCTTTTGAAAATATTTTCTTTGAAAAATATTTCATGCGATTCCCCAACGGTTATAGTCTAGGTTAAAACTTCTTTTCCTAGTTCGCTATAACCAGTGCGCTGATACCAATCTGTCACACCCGGCCCTGAGCGGCGGAAACAGCCGGGCGCGCGCGAGTGGGGATTGATAATTAAGCACGGGCCATTGCAAACATTCAAAGTAAGATTTTCATTGCGCATGAAATGTTTAATACAAATACATTACATTGTTTAAAAATTACATAAAAACATCCAAGTATAAAAACTGTTGAAGATTTCCACGCCATATCCCCTTGCGCGGCGGGAACAACCACGCGCATCGAGGGGATAGAACTAAAATCTTCCAAAGAGCTAGTTTTAGATGTTCAGCGTGAGGTGCTCTAAGTGTGACTCCATGCGCTACTTAGTTATCTCCTGAAAGACACGTAAAACATTTGAATCAGTATAAACTGAGTGAGTTCACAAGTTTTAGTAACTTGATAAATCGTATTGCATCATAATCTTGATACAAATCATTCCGAAACATAATTCTGATAGCATCATTAAAACACATGCTTGGTAAAACATAGTTCTATCAACATATTCTGATAAAATCGTTCCGCGGGTTACGCGCGAACATTTCTGGGAACTGTGCTCGTCTGTGTAAGTGGCGCTGCCACTACGAGCGAAACAAGTAATACTGTCCCGCGGGTTACGCGCGGACACTTCTGAAAAATCGTGCTCGTCTGTGTAAGTGGCGCTGCCACTACGAGCGAATAATACCGTCCCGCGGGTTACGCGCTGACGTTGTGCCGGAAAACAAGGCGCTCGTCTGCGTAAGAGGAGCGACCTCTACGAGCGGGCTCAAACCCATAGTACTGCCCCATGACCATACTAGGCACTCGTCTGTGTAAGAGGTGCGACCCCTACGAGTGGGCGGATCAAACCAGCAGTCCCTACCCTTAGAGTTCCAATGGTAAAGTGATCACTTACTCGAGTTCTAGCGCACATACATCGAAAACCTTAGATAACCGTTCGCATTGCTCATCATGAAATATAATTTAAACACATAATCGCTTGCATAGCTTGTAAGTATACCATGATAAAACATTATTTAAGTACGTGTCCCTCGCCCCGAAAACAGTTTAAAAACAGTGAAAACAGCGAGAATAGGGGCTGTGAGACTCACCTGTGGTTCTTGTTAAGGGGTTAATCGAGATTCGGGTTTTCTTGGTGTTGGCCTTTGAATTGAAGGTCTAGTAACTGGAACGGAATTGAAAATAACGGATGCTTGGGAGATGTTTGGTGCAAGTTGCAGTTCTTAAGAGAGAAGTTTGAAGTGTGCTTGGGTGATAATTTAGGTTACATATTTATAGGCAAACTCAAGGGAACACAATCCCTTGCTTTAGGGGATTGTAATCTTTTCATATCTAGGTGTAATGATGATAAAGTATGGAAATTATTATTATTTATTTAAGAGTGGAGTAGTGGATAAAAGATTTTGATTTGGTCAGAACATGCAGGTCTGGGGTTGGTGAGAATAGGGTGGCTGACAGTTGACTTTTCGTGTTACAGTGTGCTTTTTCAGGTACTTTTGTCAGTGTACAGTAAAAAGTGGAAAATCTCTGAAACACGCTACTGTTTCCTTTTGGGCGGGAGTAATCTCCTTACGTCTGGAGAATAGACTAAGTGTTCTGCGCGTATTACTTTGTGCGCATAGCTTTCTGCGTGAAGGATATTTCTTTGCTGCGGGTAGGTGCGTAACCTTCTCGCAGTTAGGGACATTGAGTTTCATTTGTAGATTCTCCAGGTGGCCTTGGTATTTCAACATAGTGATCAGTTATGTTGAAGTCAATTCCATCTTGGAGCTTCAGACAAACTAGCTCTCAATGTTCCCGCCATGCGGGGAGGTTAGTTCCCTTCCGCACGCGCACAAACGATTTAGGATGCACCCGCCTTAGCATCATGCGGGATGGTCAACTCATTAGACAACATAACGTTAAGGTACATGAAAACATAAAGCCAAAACATTCGCGTATGGCGCATATAACATATGCCCACGCTGGTTCTTAACATGGCGTGCTCGCGCAGGGCGCACATAACAAATGCACGCGCTGATTCTTAACATGGCGTGCTCGCGCAGGGCGCACATAACAAATGCACGCGCTGATTAACATGGCGCGCTCGCGCATAACATAATTACCTAATATTTAGGTTGATTACTTGGTTTAAGGGATTGGGAATTTACCGGGTGTCACAACATAAGTGGGTTAAGATAACTTAAGGGGCATATTTTGCACATTTTTGATAGTTTAAATATATATAAAAGAAATAATGAACAAAAGAATTATTTAATTGATATTTTTACCTGACTACGTACCGGGTCGGGTAAAGATTACAAAAGCAAGAAATGGAAAACTGAAATGTTGCAATCCCTTAGGATACCGAAAATATAACCGGAGGCTCTAATTATCTCTAGAAAAATAAATAATAATTTAATTTATATAGATAGATGTCGGGATGAACTCGAAGGGCAGGTGAGTTATTATAGTCAGGAACATAATAACAGACTTGCTTGTATGAGGGAATTCGGGGAGAAATCGCGTGACATACCAATAGGTATAAATGACAACATATGTGTATAAAAGGTAATGTTAAGTGTGTGTGTGTGTGTGTGTATATATATATGTAACATGCATACGTGCTTATCTGGAACAAGGTGTACGAATACGTGCACGTACTGTACTGACGATAATATTAAATCTTATTGTAACGAATATTATGTTCAATCATAATCAATATTAGTTCTTATTATAATTAAAATTATATTTCATTAAAACTAATATTATATTTTATCATAATTAATATTACATCTGGTCATAATAAATAAAATATTTTATTTTTCCCTAATTAATAACATCACTTGCTCTGATCAATACTATTTTAAAAATGTTATTTCATAGAAAATCATCGCACCGAAAGATGTCAAGATCCGGTAGCCTTATCTAGGATGAAGAACCGGTGTTGCTTATAAACAATAATACTAAGAATGCTCTAACTAGTCCAAACTGAATCTTATCGTATGACAGAAACATAGACAAAGCTTAATATTCTAGGCCCAGAAAAGAACCGTAGGAGGTGTGATCTGCATACACTCATCTCAAGGGGGGATATAATACTTCTCAATGCGGGCCTAATCTTTGTAACATTTTGGATTTTCTAAACCGTATTCGTTTACGTATAACTCAATCTGGAAACTTATTCGGATCCTTATTATTAATAATATTAAATACTAGTTTTAGAGCCCGTGTCATACACGGGATAATTCGAATTATAAAATTATAAGTAAAACAAATAATTACATAGTGTATATGAAAAAAAATATATTACATCTATGCGTATATCTATACAATGTGTACATAAATTGATTTTATTTATATCACAAAATGATTTTTTTTAAATGAACTTAATAAAAAAATGTCCATGCAAAATCGTGCCCGAGAATGCTTCTTTCTATTGAAAACTTCATTCTCCGGTTTCATATATGTATAATTGAAAAAATTTTAGTTATGAACCAATTTCTAAAATAAGACTCCTCATACGATTGTAGTTCTAACCACTCAAGGTAAATACAAAAGAGGCGTTACCTTTATTGATATATTTATCAATTTACCACCCATTAAAGAAAAGTAGGATATTAAATAGTAGCAATGGATGTTCTTCAAGAACTATGTTTTTCTGAGCTAAACCATAAAAAAGATTTTGATAAGTTTCAGAGGGCTTCTCGACAACATAAAAAATAGCGTGTTAACCAATTCAATTTTGTATATTTTGTTTCATTTGAGCATAGTTTTGCATGACATGCTTCACATACAACGCTTTGATCACCATAGAAGGAAAAATTAATGTTGACATAAATATTTCAAATTTGATAAAAGTTAGAAGCATTGATAGGCATGGGGGTGACATGTCGAAAGTGTTTGCAATTTTTTCTTAAATTTTAATAGTTGAGGGGAAAATAGTCAATTTGCTAAATCCTGAACCTTTTGATTATTTCAAAAAATGCCCTTAAAAATAAACTTGAAACCCGAATCATGTTTAAAATTCAAACTTTCATATTTTTGACATTTTAAAGTCAACACTTTGAACTCTTAACAATTTAACGATAAATCTATTTTGCATTCTCAAACTTTTAAAAATACTCAAAATTTTCATTTTTGACCCGTAACAAAATTTGACCTAAATATGGTTAACTTGTACCAAGCAATCTATTTACCAACTTTTGACTCATAAAATCAAATTTAACTTCCATAAAAAACCCGAAACAATTTTCAGTTGAGAAACATGATTTGTTGTTGATTTTTGAAATTCACCAAGTATTTTGAAATATATTATATAGTAAAATAATATGTTAATATTTATATTTATAAAAATATATAGATATTATATAAATATAATGTAAAAGGAAAGTGAATAATTATTGATTTATTACATATATTAGGGTATATTAGTTTTGGAGGGAAAAAATTTGTGAGAATTAACCAGAACAAGACAAGTGTTCCCATTTATTTTACTTTATTTGAATAGGTAGATTCATGATTATTTAAGAAGTTTATTTTCATTTTACACCCTCTGAGTTATTAAAGTGGTGCATGTTTTACACCCTTTGACTAGATATACAACCCAGAGCTTTGTTTATTTTCATTAATGTTTTCGTGAACCCTAATGTTTGCTCTTTCAAGCAATTCACCAACGCTAACCCGACCGATTACTTTGGGACTGAGGGTGCTACAACCCTTCTTCAATGGTTCGAGCACATGGAAAGCGTTTTCCTCCACTGTGCATGCCCGGAAGACAAAAAGACCACTTATGCCTCAAGCGTTTTCAAATTGAGTACCCTTACTTGGTGGAATAGGAAAAATAAATCCCTTGGGGCTGAGGTTGCCATGACTTTGTCATAGGATGACCTCAAGAAGCTCATGCTACACAAGTTCTGCCCGAAATATGAACTCCAGAAGTTGGAAGAAGAGTTCTGAAATTTGAAGCAAGAAGGAGGTGATAATACCACATACAACGATCGGTTCCACGAATTGAGCCTCCTCATCCCGCACATGGTCACTCCTTTGGAGTGTGCCATTGACAAGTACATCATGACCTGAAGGATCTTCATGATGTCATTACCTTAGCCGGTACCCTCACTGAAAACCACGTTAAGGTCGGGGCATTGACGCGGAAAAGTTCCAAAAAGCCCAATGATAAACCCGCATATGAGCCCATTAAAGAGTCCAAGCCCGAACCGTCAAATCCCGAATCCTCTAAACATAACCACAACTCATCTCATTACCGCAATAACAAACGAAAGCCCAACTCACAAAACTATGTCTTAGCCCAATCACAAGATAAACAAGCCCCTCCAACCAAGAAACCATACACCGGCCCACACCCATATTGCAACACTTGCCAACGTCACCATCTGGCCCAATCCACTTATCAGAAACCTCACCCAATATTGCCGAGAGCCTATGTCATCGATTGGTGACAATCACAATATTGAGTGCACGCATAATTACCAAAACCCTCGCATGGAAGTCATGGTGGGTACGTTGGTGTGCGAACAACTTAAAACTGAGGGACTATAGAACAACTGTACAATGATATATAATATGGCAAGGTTATGTGGATACACCGCTGGTACATCCTATATATAAGTGGACTTGCCATATTACCCATTTGTAGCGTTTTCCGGGTCGCTCGAACATCTATGTTGTTTCATTTATTACGAAAATGATTTGGTCATTTGGGTTTATTCTTATTTTAATTTTTCTTTTTCTTGCATTCTAATTTCGGGACGAAATTTTCAAAAGGTTGTGAATACTGTAACATTTGTCAAATTTCGGACCATAAAACCCGACCCATTATAAAATTTTATTTTATTATTCGGTCATGGCGCCGAATTAATTTCGGTTATTTTATAAAATATTTCAACTATCAAAGATATACAGAGTTAACCTCTAACTAAAACTTTAACCACCTTTATACCCTTGACAATAGATGAGGGACCATTTTGCAAAAAAAAACTAATTATTCAAACTCTCCTTTGTCCTTTTCCCTCTCTCTCGACAGCCGACGATAACACACACCCCCCCCCCCTTTCTTGGACCATAATTCACAGGTTTTCAACAAAATTAATCTTTTCAAAACTTTTACCAGCCTAAAATGAATCACACCGACACTCTAATTATAGTATTTGTTGGCCATATGACAGCTAAAATAATCAATTTAATTTCCTTATCTTACCGATCCTAAATCGCTATATAAACTCAATCACAACGCAATTAAATGACACTCCACAATCTCTGTATCACAACGACACTATACCCTAACCCAATTGCAATTTTCGAAGCCGTCAAGAACCTGTTTTGATCTCAAGTGAGCCGCAAACCCTAAGCTGTCGTTTTCCCTTAATCCGTCTTCAATTCTGGTAATTGAAACATGCCTTTAGTTCGCTTTCAACCCAAAAACATAAACCCTAAATCAATTCTATCATTCATGGATCGATTAACGCAATTTAAATTCTAGGGTTTTATGGGTTGGGGATTCAGGTTAGTATAAGAATTTAATAAATGGCATCCTAACTGGGTTAGACACCTGCCTTGATGGCAGGTGCATCTTGGCTTAAACTTCGAACCGGCCTGGAAGCGCGGGTTTGAGTCCCTAGAAGCCCTGTTTTTCCCATTTTTTTATTTTTTTAACTTTTAAAATTAGATTTTTGTTCTATTATGTATTTATAACATTTGATAGCCTCTTTCTAACGAAAACGAACCTTGGAAGTATTATTTTGACCATGGTTTCATGTCATATTTTTTTCCTTATCTATAAGTATATACATGTATACGTGTGTGTGTGTGTAATATGAAGCAAATATTTTCATCTAAATCGACCTAGCTTAAATGTCCGAATCATGTTCCCATAACATATATATTCTTATGTATAAGTTTTTATAAATAATTAGCATTGATGTTTCATCAAAACATATATTTAATGTTTATTAATACTAAAAATCGGATTTTTATCTTTAAATCTCTTTTACTTGAAAAAAATAAATTATATAAAATATATGGGATTATCAAATAATAATAATAATAATAAACCGAACTAGATCGTAGCTTAAAATAATTTATCCCGAAGTAAATAAATATGCATGTGTATAACATTTTTTTATATGCATGTGTATAACTTTTTTTTATCGAACATATTATATATAAGTTATGGTTAATTAATATTGATTATTTACAATGTTTATTTATCTATAACTACATGCATATAGGTAAATAATAATACAAAAGGATAATATTAATGATAATAATAATAATAATAATAATAATAATAATAATACAAAATATAAACAAGAAATAATCATTTCCAAATTATTTAAACAGATTAATAACCTTAACAATTGAACTAGCAATTCGTTAATCTCAATTTTACTTAAACCCCCATCAAACTTTAATTACGTTATAAGTCTTGTTAATATTTCATTTATAAATTGATTTATATTTTATTTAATAACTAGGAATCTTTGTCATCAAATCTCGAGCAGCTCGACCGTTTTCACTTTAATTGTTTATTGTTGTTTCATCTTCACTAATCTACTCGCTAAAGGTAAGTAATTAACATCCTCATTTTTACCGTTTTATGTTTTTGGGGCGTTATGCATTCACAATTTAATCATTTTATTTCACAGTACAATTCCATTATTTGCGTTATATGATATTGCACAATTAGTTATACGTGCAAATGTGAATATGTGTTTATTTTATGTTTTGGTGGTTGGTATCTCATCCTCATCCTCATCCTCATCCTCATCCTCATTCTCATTAGTATGATCATACGCCGTCGAAGTAGCTCTTTATCTATGTGATATGAGTGAAAAGACAATTTTTATATTTATTGTTATTCTAGTTGTAGTAGTTCATATTTATCACAAGGAATTGTCATTTTCAATATTATATGTATTCAAAAACTGTGATTACTTGCTCAACTTTTATGTTGACAAACTATATATTTTCACGCATGAAGTAGGTAGCTATATTGGATAAAAAAACAAGCTAAAGTGTATTTCGACATTAGGTTGCATGATGAATAAAGACTTATTTAATGAATTTTTTTTTTAATTATTTAAGATGTAATGCTTATTCCTTTTGAGACAATGTTGTGCTTTGTGTACTTGATATATGAAATAAATAATTTAGATATTGACACGTGTATTTTACTTTAATGTCTTTTGAGCTATGATAAAATTATGTCGCGTCTCGGCATATTCCGCCTTAGGTTAGGGTGTGACACCATGTGTCGTGGGGCGTTATGAGTGTTCAAAGAGCCTCATAGCGCCCCAAACACTGCCCCCTGTGGGCTTTATGTACATGGTGCCTCCCCCTTAATCCTCCAACCAATATGGTTTTTTTTACAAACTCCAATCAATCAAATATTCATTTTATTTTTATTTAATTTAAATTATAATAATTAAGTAATGCTTGCAAAGAGCGTTATACCATTATATCATTTTTTATATAAAGCCCTCTTTATGATGCGTATGCCCAATGCTGCATAATGTCCATATATAAAGGGTTACCACTATACATGCTCTTAGAATATCATGTCGATACGTTACGTTGTATCATAAACTTACAAGAAATATATACTTAGACTTAAAAGAAATATATATATTACAACTGAACCTAAATTAATCAAATGTAAATGCAAACATAAAGACACTAAATTTTACTTTTAACTAGTGATTTACCTACGCGTTGCACAGGTTCGGAACTAAACCTAAAATATAAACTTGTTAACTTATTAACATATTTAAAATTAAAACAAAAACAAAAAGAAAGTTGCGACATTCTTATTGCATATTAGAAAAAAATATTAGCATATTAATTCGGTCGGTAAAATCCAAGCGTTGGTAAAACCCGAGTGTTGAATCCCTGGCGTCAGTAAACTCATGTGTTACAACGGTGAGTTGACGTTATTTATTCAGTATCGGTTACATTCATTATGATATAAACAACATTAATAAAACCCGAGCGTTAAAACAAAAAAAATCGTCAAATTAACATATAAAAAAATAAAATATTTAAACGCAGTTTAGTCAGTTGGTAAAGCCCGAGTAGTAGTAAAACCCAAGTGTTGTTTCCGGGTAGTAGTAAACCCCAAGCGTTGTTGTTTCCGGCCGTTGAGGCAGAAACTTGACGTGAATTCGGTCGGTTTCGATCATTACGATACCGGAACTAAAACATAAAATATATAAAAATTGAGTTTGACTAATGGGGTGCATCGGTTAGTGCATGCCATTAATAAATCTCGAGCGTTGATGCAGCCGGTCAACGTGAATTCAGTCAGATTTTATCACGTTGTTACACCAAAACTAAAACAAAAAATATCCAATCAATTTCGGTTACGTTCGTTATGGTACATAAAAAAACAGGTGTTCGGTCAACATCTGCCATGTTTGTTACGATACTAAAACTAAATAAAAAGATAACAAATTTTGTGGATCAATATGGTTCCGCCACTTAGCACAATTGGGGCTTAGTGTCACCAAAATCCTCATTTAGTCATATTAGATAACTAGAAACCGCGTGTTGTGTGGTTTTATTTGTGGTTGTTTACAAACATCACTTTTATTTGGTGGTAGTTAGATATTACATTCAAATTACGTAGCACGAAGTGGACATTGATGGTATGTTACATACGACAGTTATATTTGAATATGGTTTGGATTAAATATAAATAACTTTTTTCATAAAAAGTATAAAAATAATTAGAGTAATTTAACATTAGAATAATAATTATTATTATTATACTATAATTTTTGAATTAGAGTCATTATTATTACACTATTTTATTTTTTATAACATAATTACTCTAGTTATTTGTATCTTCCTATACTATTAAATCAATAGAGTTTATGGACACATGGCCTATTATTATTAGCCTAACTCTATTGCTTTCATATATAACCTCTTATTTGATTTTCTTCCCAATTAAATAATTCAAAAAGAAATTCAATTAATAAGAAATCTATTTATGTTTGTCATTATACGTTATACTATTTTAATATACCCTTTTAATATACCCATTTAGGTATGTCCCAATCAATCAGAGCTTACAAATCGGCCCTAATTTCCACTTTCATCTATCGATTCCTTCATGCCTCCTTATTCGTCCGTGTTAATATCTTGAATATCCTTCAATTATACTGTAACATCTCGGATTTTTCGTATTTGTATTCATTTATGTTTAAACCGATTCGAGAATGCAATTCGGATCTTTCAAACTATTTAAAACTTGTATTTATTGGTATTTAACTTGGTTTAACTTATTTTATACTTTCATAACTTTCAATCATGCCAAATAGTCCTTAGAAACTCTTAAAATCACTTAAAATGGCTAAAGATGCATTTTCAGGAACTACAGGGACTAATTTTGCCAATTCCTTCCTAATTTTCAATTAAATTAACGAAACTTCAACTCCAAGAAATGTTATAGCAGATCGAATTTCATTTTATTATTGTCCAAACCAAAATCTCTATGTTATTATACCTGATTTTGTCATTAATTGATTATTCGGTTTCCTAAACGAGTTATTTCCTAATAAACAAGCCTTAACCCTTAATATTTAAACAAGTCATATCATAAAACCCTAAATCATTACTTCAATATCAGCCACCATCCCTATATCCCACGAAATTTCCTTTCTCCATTGCCGGTTTCTTCAATTCTTCAAGTTCTTTCATCTATGGTTTGACTTTGATGTTCAAAACCACTTTGACCTCGATTATCTCTTGTTCCATTCAATGTTTGGGTAAGTTATATTTATGAAAAAAGTTGGTTTTTAACTAACTAACAAAAGCCCTCAATCAATTTTATTTATTGATTGGGTTTTATCGGTCAATTGCTTTCCGACCCGTTTAAAGGCATAAAAGTTACTTTAATGATTTTTCAATTACTATATCTTTCGATCGGGATTAGCTTTCGGTCCAGAAGACTTTTAATTTTATCTCTAGATTTAACGCAACTAACCAAAACCCGAATTTTGACTCCTTGTTCGGATTCTGGTCAGTACCAGCTCGCTTAAACGTTAAATATCTCATAACCGGAGTTTTAGACATCCGTTTGGATCGATTCTAGCGTCTATATTCTCGGTTTTAATCATAGTTTATTATCTCTAAGTTTCAGGTCTGTTTGATTTATCTCAGTCAGCACGTTAAAGGACGGTTCGTTCGTTTAACAGTATTTTTGTTTTAATTTCTCACACACTCGCCTAAGTAATAAGGTGAGATTTATCATTCCCCTCTATTTTACTGTTTTCAATCGTTTTGGGTACATATGCCTACTAATACTAATATTAACATTTACTTTTATATTACATACAAAACTAACAAACGAATGATTGTGTATTCAATCGAATATTATTTGTTACTT
Source organism: Bidens hawaiensis (assembly GCF_021521415.1). Classification (NCBI taxonomy): domain Eukaryota; kingdom Viridiplantae; phylum Streptophyta; class Magnoliopsida; order Asterales; family Asteraceae; genus Bidens; species Bidens hawaiensis. Next base: position 148,575 of record NW_027496918.1, on the reverse strand, counting down.
GTTTATGTGCTTACATTCTATCCTATTTGGAGATGTTCATCAGAAGTCTAGCATGTCGGTATGACCATACGCCTTCTTAATAACCAAATCCCGATTTGCTTGGCGATGGTAAACCGACAATCACATGTATATGCAGTCATAGTTGCCATAGCCCGTGTTCGTGAGGCATGATCAATTGACACACTATTTGTTTACGGCTTGATTGATTATTACTCACATTATTTTGATTGTGCAGTTATTATCTATCATTTGTTATATATTTATTTTTAGTGTCAAAATTGGTGATTATCTCACTCAACAGGTGTTGTTGACAAATCTCTGTCATTTTGTACACATATGCAGGTTATTAGTTGATTTGAAGCTAAGGTGAAGGACACATAGAGAGACCATTAGATATTAAAACAATGGATATTTGCATTTTATTTTACTTTGGATTATTATTGTCATATCTTGAAACTTGTGTACTTTATTTGAATTTTGAAATAAATAAATGAATTAGATATTGTTATATTTTATATTGCATGAACTTGTAAGCTGTGAACCATGGTTCGCACCCCGGCATTTTCACCTTAGGTTGGGTGTGACATATACTTGGTTAATCAAGATTGATATTCAACCAGGTTAGTGTAAAATATCACATGTAATTGTTTCCATTGATTATTTGAATTCTATATTTATGTTTTATGGTAGTAATAGGTTTTGATTTCCTTGATGGATTATATCCATATCATCTTACGATGTATCAATTTTATGTTTATGCATTCTAATTTCTTAATTTCCTCTATTTTATAAACCCTAATTTTACTAATCGGTAGACATCAAAGGTGTATATATAGGGTGGGATCTAGCGAAAACCCCTCTTAAAGAAAAAACTTAAAAGCTCCTAAAAAACTATTGTTAACTTTTTTTAAAAAAAATTTTTTTAAGTTTCTTTTTTTTCCATTATTCTTATATGTTGTTGTTGGTTCCAAAAAAAAAAGAAAAAAACCTTGTCGGTAACCTCGTCGGTATAGCGCGCATTTGTAATAGTGTGCATTGCATGTATGCAAAAGTGTTTGTATTGCATAGAATACAACACTATTGTACATATTTGATACAAACTATTGTATATATGCAATATAAGACTAATACACACATCGAATACACATTAGTACGTATGTGTAATACAACATTAACGCACATGTGCACCACATCGACTTTTATTTTATTATTATTTTTTTCCATATAATACAACACTACTACACATATGCAATACACAAATATTGAATATATGCAATTAAACACTATTAAATTTAAAAATACATAGTAATACACATGTGTAATACAACGGTATCGCACAGTAATACGTATGTTCATTACAGCGGCTTTTTTATTATTTTTTATTTTTTTTATTTTTTTCGAGCAAAGGGTAAGAAAATATAAGAATAATGGCAAAAACAGAAATTTGAAAATCTTTTTTTATTTTTAATTAAAAATAATTCTTTAGGAGTTTTTAAGTTTTTTCTCTAAAGATGAGTTTCCTCTTGATCCTCTCCCTATATATATATGTGTGTGTGTGTGTGTGTGTGTATGTGTGTGTGTGAAAATATGAATTATATTGATACCTTTTATACTTTGTATCAATAAACGAAACTCTAATTTTCTGCATCATTTTAATAAATTAATAATCAGTAGACATCAAACATATATACTCTATTCATGATGTTTTGGGGGGAGGGGGTTAAATATCACGGATGAAATTACCCTCTCATACTCTTACAAAACCAGAATTTTCATATATATTATCATAATTTTTCGTTTTTTAATTATCATATTTTAGTTCAAATCATCTTATTTTTTTGCAACGTGTTTTGTTTTTGTTAATGCAGACCTCCATTTAGTGGCCAAAATAAAAAAATGAAGTGTCGAGAGGAAACACACGACATAACTAAGTGTATGTTTCTTATTTTCTTTGTATCATATTAATTTAATTTAATTAATATGTTCTAACTTGATCTGTTGATAAATATTTACAACTTTTATTTGATAGATATAATTGAAATCAAATCAATATCAAAATATATCAATATCAAATGAACTATAAAACTTAAAAGTGTTTCATAATTGATTCAATTTTCATATGTTTAATAATTTTGTTACATATTTCAAGCTCTTTTAAAATTTAAAACTAATGCCTTTGACTTGTAATTTAGAAATCAATACCTTTTATATTTAACTAACTATTATAGTCCTGTAACTTATAATTGTTTCATAATAGATTCCTTTTTTGTTTAATAATCCAAAAATATTACTCCTATTACCTGTCTATATATAGTGTGTCTTTGACATACGAATTTTCACGCCATCACACCACATTTTGCAATATCATATTTGTTAGTCTGTAAGGTAGATTTTTTTCATTATACTTATTTACTTCATTTCTATTATTTGTTTTGTTCATGCATTATAACAATGTATTGTTATTTGTTTACAAACAACACATGGAGCCAACAAACATTACAATGTTGAACGAGTTAGACATTCTTAACAATGAAAGTATCCTTAAGGTTCTTATATTGTAGTTATGGCGTCTCAAAGACAATAGCAAGCCGGGGGAAGATTGGTCAATTAAGATGATTTTGCAAGACGAAATGGTATTTTTACATACTTTTAACTAATTTATATAATCCAATTTTACATGCATTATCACTTACACATTTTAATTATTATATTTAATATATTATTCACACGTTTTTTTGGTAACATTAATTATGTAACAGGGTAACCGAATTCAAGCTTATACAAGGAAGCCTTGTATTCCCAAGTATGATGCTATCTTGCGGAGAACAGGTCGTTGATTGTTAGGAAGGCTTCAATTGGAGCAAATTTGTCCACCTACAAATATGTTGGTTGCCTAAACAAACTATGTTTCAGTTTCGAAACTCATCTTTTAAATTCATATGAATTTAAAGATCATCTATATGGCCTGTCATTTGTTAGCTTTGATGATATTGTTTTTGAATTTTTTCAGTTGAAGTTCTAATTATCTTTATAATAATTGTAAATTGAATGTTATTTTCGTTGAAAGTTATGTTTATCAATTATTTCTTTTCGTACCTTTATTAAGAAACACATATCATGTTGTCCTACCAAAACATATATCAAAAATTATGGAATCCTATAAAATAATGTGTATTTGTTACACGATTTATATAATTTCACCCGTGTCGTACACGGGTCAATAACCTAGTGTTTAATATGTTAAATTTATTTGTACCGGATGCCACTCCTATTTGAATAATTGTGGCAATTCAAGTAATTAATTTTAAATTCCATAAAAGATTGGCATGTTATAGTTTGAAAAGAAAAAGGAACATCAAAATGCTATATACTGTAATACATAACCATAAACAACAAATCCATTCATGCAAAAATAAAATATAATTTTTACACAACCATGAACATATACGACAATACAACCATAAACACAGAAAATAGCATATCAAAGTTCTACATTACATTACATACCATTTTATAGCCCCTAACTTTTTATGACACATTGCGTACATATTCCCAAGTCCCAAAAAATGTTATCTTGCCTAATGTCGTGCCAGTGACTCAGATCTTGCAGCCACGTCGGGGAAGAACGGTAGTTCAATGTTGGCTACAGGTGTTTATGCAATGCGAGAGAGATTGAGTTTGGGGGGGAGGGGTTGATATAGATTTTATAAAGCAAATTCGAACAAAAATATCTAGGATTGGAACAAAAAAGAAACTTCAATAACCTGATTGGAATAAAAGATTTTTTTCAGTGACCTGATTTGAACAACTTTAAAACTTGGTTACTGTTCTATGGAGTAAACCTTTCTTTTATTGACGATTGCAGTCGATATGTTTATCTATATCTTATAAAACACAAACATGAAACTTTTGAAAAGTTTAAAGAGTTTCAAAACGAAGTGGAAAACCAACTCGGGAAAACTATTAAGATGCTTCTATCAGATCGAGGTGGAGAGTATCTCAGCTCAGAATTCATAAATCATCTAAAAGAGCGTGGAATTATTTCACAGCTCACTCCGCCCAGCACACCCCAACATAATGGCGTGATCTAGAGGAGAAATCGAACCTTGCAAAACATGGTCCGGTCGATGGTGTGTAGAAGTAACTTACTTCACTCCTTTTGGAGCTTTGCCCTTATGACCACCGCCCGCATTGTCAATCTGGCTCCAACTAAAAAGGTAAGCAAAACCCCATACGAGATATGGCATGGGCGTAAACCCAATTTGTCTTTCCTTAGAGTATGGGAATGCGATGCTTATGTAACCAGTGATTCTGATGACAAGCTCCATCCTCACTGCGTAAAAGTTGTTTTCGTCGAATACTATAACCAAAGCGGATATTATTTCTTCCATCCTGATACAAATGTGATTTCTATCAAAAGGAAGGGCCACTTCCTCGAGAAGGAAATTCTCGATCGAGGAACTGGAAATAATATTGTCGATCTTGAGGAAATTCAAGAACCAGAAACAACCGCTGAGGAAGTCAGAACGTCTGATTAACAAGTTGTTGCTGTTGATACATCAGACATAAACAAAAGCGTTCACAGAAGTAATAGGACTCGCGTACCAAATTGTAAATACCTATGGCAATAGATGGTCCCAAAGTCCTCTTAGTAGCCGAGTCAAGTGACGAACCTGCTAATTACAAATCTGCTAACTTAGATCCGAAATCTGAAAAATGGCAAGATGCCATGAACGCCGAGATGCAAAATATGCGTGACAATCAAGTCTGGAACTTGGTTGTGCTACCCCCGAATGTCGGGCAGTAGGTAGCCAGTGGATTTTTAAAAGGAAAATAGGCATGTATGGAAATGCACAGACTTATAAAGCACGGCTAGTCGCGAAAGGTTTTACTCAAAACTCAGGGTATTGACTATGATGAAACCTTCTCGCCCGTTGCTATGACTAAGTCAATAAGGATATTACTTGCCGTAGCCGCACGTTATTACTACGAGATATGGCAAATGAATGTCAAAACTATGTTTCTTAATGAACACCTTTCTGAAGATATCTATATGGTTCAGCCTGAAGGTTTTGTCGATCCTAAATATCCTAACAGGGTGTGCAAACTGAATAAGTCCATTTATGAACATAAACAGGCATCTCGTAGCTGGAATCTTCATTTTGATGAGAAAATTAAAGAGTTTGGTTTTATCATGTAACGCCCGTTAATTTACGGTTTAAGGATTTAAATCATGTAAAGTATGTATACTTCTCGGAAGTTATCCGGCATATTTTGTTGGCCCTATCATCTTCCCGGTACGTTAAGTCATCTAATTTTTCCTCACAAGTTTCCATATCCCTTAAATTATAAGGGCTAGTGTGTAACATGTTTATTTATATCATAAAAAAAATAAAACCTAACCCAAGCCCCATTCAACGCCGATCGGACCAAAGCACCCCCCCTTGCGATTTTCTTCTGTGCAGCCAAAGTTAAGCCATAAAACTTCAATTCAAGGTTAGTTTTATGATTCCCCAAGTGTTTTACACCTTAATTAATCTTTATATTATGCGTATTGATCGATAAACGACTTATTTTAGGTTAACCGGGTGGCTGTCCAATTGAGCGGTTTCGGGACTGTTTTGGTTGAGGTTTTTGCACCAAAATCTTCCTAGGTATGTCTAGTATAACTACTTAAATATCATGTTCTTTGGTGTTCGTTAGATTGGCCAACTAGTTGTAGTTAGATTGTTAGTGTTCGGTTGACTAGAATTGTAGTTTGATGCGTTTAACGCGAGGGTTGAAGTGATTAATGACCAATTCAGCTCGGGGGAACTTGGTTTGATGTACGGGCTGTTGAAAAATCGTTTTTATAAGTTATGGGGCTGAATTGGTTGTCGGTTACTCAAATGGATCGGTACAACGCACAATTACGTTTATTGAATGGTTGGTTCGTTGTACTTGCGAGTTACCAACCCATTTGACCCGTGTAGCGTCGTGTGGACTTGTTGGCTGTGATTTTATCATGTTGGGTCCACACGGGGATGAGTTGGATGTTAATGGCCTAAACGACTCTTAAACACGCGTGTTAGTGTCACCTAATGCTTCCGGGGGTAAATTAGGAATTCTTTATTCCCGGGAGTATCCAAGGGTCGTGTTGGAGAATGTAAGGCCCTGGGGGCTGTTATGATTGAGTTTGATGAGGTCGAGACTTTAGGTAACTCGAACCATGTTAGAACGTCTCGTAGGATAAACGAGTCCTTTCGATGTCGATTGTAATGTTTGTATGTAAACCGACGGGTGTTTGAGTTTTGGGATAACTTAGGGATTATCTAGCTCGTGGTGAATACGTGTCTTGTGTCAGGTGAGTTCATGATGCCCCGTTTTACTCTTTTAAGATTTTGGGCTAGCATGCACACCTAAGCGATTTTGCTTGATGAAATGTTTAAAATTATTTTGGATGGGCTTACTTGTATAGGGTAGGCCTTGAGATGATATTATCGTATGTATGTATATATTATTGTATGGCCAATATTTGGCGATGTTAGTAGTCGTTATTGACTACGGATGTTACGTATGCCTACTTTGTGTTTGCATACGTTGGATGAGATGTTACGTGTTTGGGTTGTATGTTTGCTCGACCCTGATGTTATTACTTGGATGTTATATTTATATATATAGGGATGTACTTATAAAAATGTTTATATATATGTATGTATGTATATATATATATAAGGATGATTATTTATTGATGATGATGGCCTAACTGATGTATCCCTTTTATATTTTAAAACCTTTGGAATGACTATTATGATTTTTATTATTGATGTTATTTATTAAAACTTGAACTCACTCAACTCAAGCTGACTTTGTATGCATGTTAATGTGAGTTTCAGGTTAGGAGAATGATGCCTTATCGCTTGGACGTGCACGAAGCTACTTGGACGGTGAAGGGCATACGTAGATGGAAGATTTCAATATTAAACATTTATTTTAAAAAAGTCTTATCAAATATATTTGAATTGGTTTTGGGCATAACTCCCGGGTTTTGGGAACTTATTCTATTACTTATGGTTTTCCGCTGAACTATACTCTGAATTGGTTGTTTTTATGAAATGAACGGTTATCAAGTTTAAGTATTTTTATAAGTATGATGGATGAATACCAACTGTAGGATTCCGTGATTCGGGGTCTTACATATCAAAAATGAAGACGAGCCTTGTATTTACAGAAAGGCTAGTGGGAGCATTATATCATTCCTCATCATGTATTGGAAACAACATTCCTATGCTTAAGGAGGTTAAGCACTGGTTGGGATCTTGTATCGCAATGAAAGATCTTGGTGAAGCTGCTTATATTGTAACATTCGTCAATTTCTGAACCCGAACCATTTTGAACTTTTCATTTTCATGACCCGGTTTGTGTCATTATTCATGGGTAAATCCGAAATGTTATTTAATCAATACGCCATTGGTATACTATGTTGTCTTTTATCTTAGATGTAGCATTCGAGAAATTTTTTTTATCCTAAAATTTAATACCGTCTACGAAGTAAAATAAATTGTCAAATCGTTATTGATTTAATTTATGTTTTATAAATTTGATTATGTATATATATATATAAAGTAATAGAGGTTATCCTTTTAGAAAATAAAGTTTAGGATGTCTTGTTAATCTCCTATAGTTAAGAGGGTAAAAATGAAATGTTTTATGATTGCCTCCTTTCCCGTGGTTATTTTTTTCCGGCACGAGATTACAAGCGACTGTTGTAACTAAAATTAAGTACCGAATAAATCCCCAATCTTACCAAATAATTCATACGCGTTAACCGTTATTCATGCTAAATAAATTGCATGATTGAAGACTTTTATTGTTTCCTATTCGAGATCAAATCAACGATCGGAATTCACGGAATTTACATATATGTTTTTCGCGTTTTAAATCACTATAAAAGCCGATTCCTCGTCTTGTTTCGACACACCTCACTCGCTGCCCTGTACTCACACAAGTCATTGTTTTTTTTTTTTTCTGTTATTAATTTTCCAATGAGATCTTCGATGAAGTTGTCGGTATCTCGTCTACCATCAATTCAAGGTAGTTGTTTATATTACTCGATGATTCTCTTATTCTGATTAAAGCTCTAACCTTTTCATTTCGAATTATAAGATTTTTATGAGAATTTGTTGAAATAATTTGAGAACAGATGGTAAGGTTTTGTGTCGGTGAAGATGAAACATAAAAAAAAGAAGCAAGGACATAAGTAATTTATTAATTTTATTATATTAATATAAACTATTAAATAAACAGAGATGAGCAAAGCATGCATATTAAAACGAGCTGGGTAGCCCACCCACTCTTTTGGTTTCCATGTATTGTCGTTTATTATTTTATTTATTTCTAAACAATTTCTTTTAATACTTGTTTTATTGGTTAACTCAAAATCAGAGTTAATATTAAACTTTAGATTATTATAAAACAATCAGTTTTATAATTAAGTGATAACATATATTTTTTCGTTAGTTAAATTATTATTTTTACAAATTAGTTAGAAATCAGTAAGAATTGTTGAAAATATGATATTTAATTCTTAATAAATCTACTAACTTTTATGCAGGATGTTAATTCTTATCATTTTTTTTAATATTAGAATAGCGTCAAAATGTCAACAAAAGAGAAAACTATAAATCATATTAGTAGTTTGCTTATATAATTATATCCATTTAATCTCTACTAGTTTCTTATTTAAAGATTAAATATATATATATATATATATATATATATATAGTCCCAAATTTCCAAATCCATTATAAACCATTGAGATCTTGTCTTTTTTCGTTTATGTCGTAAGGTTAGTTAATTATTCATACTTTTATAATTAGGATTTATCGTCGAGACTCCCCGAGGAACAAATTAACTTATTTTTGCCGTAATCGTTACCATCTTCCCGTCAAGTTTACCTTATTCTCAAAAGTAAGTAATTCACATCTCCCTTTTTTGTTACCGTTCTACGTTTTGGGGGCGTTATGCGTTCACAATTTAATCATTCTATTTCACACTACAATTCCATTATTTGCGTTGTATGATACTGCTTAATTAGTTATACGTGCAAATGTGACTATGTTTTTATTTTATGTTTTGGTGGTTGGTATCTCATCCTCATCCTCATTCTCATTAGTATAATCATACGCCGTTGGAGTAGCTCGTTATCTATGTGATTCGAGTGAAAAGACAATTTTTATTTTTTATTGTTATGCTAGTTGTAATAGTTCATATTTATTGCAAGTAATTGTCATTTTAAATATTATATATATATATTCAAAAACCGTGATTACTTGCTCAACTTTATGTTGACAAACTATGTATTTTCACGCATGTCACGGGTAGCTTTTTGGGATGAAGAAACAAGCTAAGGAATAGTTGGACCTTAGGTTGCATGATGAATTAAAGACTTATTTATTGAATTTTATTTTTAATTATTTAAGATGTAATGTTTATTCCTTTTGAGACAATGTTGTGCTTTGCGTACTTGATATATGAAATAAATAATTTAGATATTGGCACGTGTATTTTACTTTAGTGTCTTTTGAGCTATGATACAATTATGTCGCGCCCGGCATATTCTGCCTTAGGTTGGGATGTGACAGATTGGTATCAAATCCGAAGGCTATAAGATAGGTGGTTAGACGTAACGACCTTGTAGCATGCTTAGGGTCCCTATACGTGTTCTTATACGTGCACCCTATTTTCTTAAATTTTTGTACATAGCTTAATTTATTTAAATTGTTTATCATATACATGAAAGCACACACTTATTCCGAAGCTATGCCTCAAAATCATTTTTCAAAATTTTAGGACGGTTTTTAAATCGGGAAATTCTTTAAGAATTCCCACCTTTTACCTCCCCTCTCCTTGAGGATGATTCGTGTAACGGATACGTAGTAACTATAAGGGAGACACACTTGTACATCGATCCCTTGACACCAAGGCTCGCGAGCCTAAGGAAGTGCAATGCGCATACATCTCGATCAACCGTGAGATCTGGTAACCTTCTTGGAGGGTGAGGTGTGAGTGTGAAACTTGTTAGGCCAAAGCGTATCATACCAAACGTTCACAAATCTACTACCCTCATTGTATCAATCGTGGTCATGTGACGATCACATCTTTAATTTATAACCGAATTCACGGTGATACGTGGCTAAACTCGGTTTTTCCGTATTGTGTTTTAGTTGAATAGTTGGGCGAGGTACGTAAATACGGGGTGGTTCCTGAAGTACTTCAATCATCTATCTCAACACCCCTTAAAACTCAATTTTTATCGATTTTGTGAAGTTAATACACGAATATTTCAACAACTTTTATTTATTTTTCGATATTTTCATTTCGTTGGAAGGAACCATGGTGATTCATGAAATCCTAACCAACAAATGAAACCCCATTTTAAGTTATATTATGACTATTTATTTATGTATTTATTTTGTTTATTATTCCTCATTACGTCAACACTTATAAAATCACGTCTCATAAATGACTTTATTCTCAACTTCAACCTCAAATTGTTAAATAAAATTCACAAGTATCGATTTATACAAGCTCAACCTCAAATTGTTAAATAGAATTCACAAGTATCAACTTATACAAACTCATACGTTTACAACATTTACCTAAGGCTCATAAATTTTACACATTTGACCCTTGCAGTATGTCTTCTGGTCTTATTAACCGTAAATGCCGCGTCGGCAACTCTGGTCGTCACATGTCATCTCGCACTACGAAAGGAATCGTGGAAGCCCTCCCAATAGTCATCTCTCAACTCCAAGCCATGAATGCCGCTAATGTTCCTGCGAACCCTAATGCTTTCTCTATCAAACAATTCACCAACGTTAACCCAACTGATTACTTTGGAACTGAGGGTGCTACAACCCTTCTTCAATGGTTCGAGCACATGGAAAGCATGTTCCACCACTGTGCGTGTCCGGATGACAAGAAGACCACGTATGCATCAAGTGTCTTCAAATCTAGTGCCCTTACTTGGTGGAATATCAAAAAGAGAGACCTTGGGGCTGAGGTTGCCATGGCATTGCCATGGGATGACCTCAAGAAGCTCATGTTAGACCAATTCTGCCCGAAATATGAACTCCGAAAGTTGGAAGAAGAATTCTGGAATTTGAAGCAAGACGAAACAACGATTGGTCCCAAGAATTGAGCATCCTTATCCCGCATGATAGACAGAGGGTAGGATGGCTGAGATGAGGCTCTTAGGGTTAGTGTAAATTTTTGTGGTAGGGGATTATGGGTTGTTTATATAACAATAGAAAAAACGAACCATTTATGGACATAATACTCGTTTAAGCAAGTAAATATGAATTTAATGACAAAATCACTAAAATAAACCAAAAGAATTGATCTCGATAAGTAGGAAACGAATATTGACTTGTATTTTGGTTATAATACTTTTTCTTGGACCTTAATTCACTCACATATGCTAAATGTAAACGATTTTATACCAAACACGAGTTAGGAAAGCAAATCGAACTAAGTAATCTGTCCAGCTCTCCCATCACTTCGCGTGGCCAAGGGGGACCTTCCCCATCGTTCAGCGCCCCGGGTACCAAAGGGAATAGTATATTTTTGACGCTTTTAGTCCTTGTGGGCCAAAGTGAACATAAGTGCCACACCCCAACCTAAGGCGGAAATACCGGGGCGTAATCCGATTGCTCACAGCTCGAAGATACTATCATAAATATAAGTGACAATATCTAATTAATTATTTTATTCAAAGAATACACACATTATTCAATTACAACAAACAATTTAAATACATGAATATAAGCTCAAATAATGATTATCGTGATTATATCATAAGGTCTTGTCTACGTGTCCAAAATTCAATCTTCAATACAAGAAATCTGCATATGCGTAGAAAACATAGTTTGTCAACATAAATTTGAGTGAGAATATCACCATTTTTACATGTCAATATAAATAAGCATAATTTGATAAAAGCGGTAAGTATAATCAAACCATAAACAAGTATTTAGACAACAAGTATGTAGACCGTTGTCAAGCAAATCGGGCGTTGGTCAATAGCATGAGAACCCAATACATGGGAATACGTTGGACCTCTCCGAATAGACGAATGAATGAATATTAAACATTATACGAATGAATTAATATTAACACAAGTAAGCATGTGGCACGTATATTTGATTAAGTCACTCATACTTACACGTATGCATTTGTTTGAAAATATATATATATATAGTACGAAATACGGATAGGTACGTATATGTGTCCAAAACATTCAGAAAAGTTGGTAAAATAGGGGAATGATAAACTCACCTTAGATTAAAGACAAACAAATAGAAATATGAATAAGCGAGCTAACGAATAAGCGAGTCGTCCGCTACTTGTCAAATGATATAAACAATTCAGAATCTGAGACTTTAGGATATGGTAATATAAGTAAAACTGAACTTTTTGTTGCTGGAATCAACCCAAACGAACGTTTAGAATTTAAGTTATGTTTGTTTTAAGATTTAAGCGAGCTGGTACTGACCAGAATCCAAACAGCGAGTTGGAAGTCGGATTTTGGTCAGTATTCTTAAAATTTCATTACAAGAATAAAATTCTTCTGGACCGAACGTTGAATCCGACCAGAAGTATGAGAAAACGTTAAGTCAAACTAGTTGACTATTTTGCCCTTTAACGAGTTTTAAATGATTTGACTGGTCAACACACTTCAACCACCGAAATTGATTGAAGGTTATTGACTAGTGAATATATATGAATGATTTTACAGTTTACAACTTACCCGGAATGTGAAAGAACAAGGAGATATGACGAGTCAACGGTCCACACGCATGCAAAGTCAAACGTCTAAAAGTATGTCTTCAACCAAATAAGCAAAAACCAAGATGAATGATGATGAAAAGAGGGTAGAACGGCTGGAGAAGGTATATTAGGGTATGAGGAAGTTTTGTGGCAGAGATTATGAGGCTGCTTATATAAGAATAGCAAAACAAACTATTTATGAATTTTTACTCGTTTAAGTAACAAGATACGGTTTTAATGAGAATATCTACGAAATAAACCGAAAGATCTCACCCTTGATCAGTAATAAATGATTTAGGACTTGTATTTTAGTTATATTATGATTACTTGGCCCTTACTTCTCTCAAAAGTGCCTAAAATAACCGATTTTATACCATAAACGAGTTTAGAAACAAGAACGGCTTGGATTCTGGTCAGGTCCACCACCGCGCTGCACGGCCAATGGTGGGGGGTAGCCCACCGTGCGGCGGCCCAGCCCCCTAGGGGTAGACTTTTCATTTTTTATAACTTTGGTTCCTATAGTTTGGTTTTAGGTTATTTAATGAATTTGTTAGGTTATAATTAAGAAATAAACAATGTATAAAGCATGAGGGGTTTAAAGTGAACATAGGAAAGTTAAATTCTTATAATTACTTGATTTTCAATAATAATAAATATCTAAAAATGTTTTGGTTGGTCCAAACGTAAACGACTACGGGTTTGGAAAAATTCGAAATGTTACAATAAGAAAACTTAATGACTCATAAGTGCAAAGTATTATAGGGATTAGAATCCGAATAATGTTTGTACAACGATAAAATGAAAACAAACAAATACGGTAAAACCCAAAATGTTACCGTATCCCCTACTTTAGGAATTTCGTCCCGAAATTAGAGAATAAGTGTATCAAACAGATGAGGATACTTCTCCTTCATTTGATATTCACACTCCCAAGTAAACTCAGCTCCTTGCTTTGATTCCCAACGCACTTTGACTAACAGTATGCGACTACGCTTAGTAACGTTATCCTTGTGGTCCATGATCTCAACGAATCTTTCAACGAAATGCATGGTCTCATCAATAAGAACTTCGTCGAGAGGTATTTGGAAATTACCCTCAGCAAGACACTTCTTTAAATTCGAAACATGAATACCAAATGAACATTTGAGAGTTCAGATGGAAGTTCAAGTCTATAAGCAACAGGACCAACACGATCAAGAATTTCAAAAGGACCAACGAAACGAGGATATAACTTTCCTTTCTTTCCAAATCTCACCACACATTTCCACAGAGATACTTTAAGTAGAACACAATCACCAACGTTAAACTTAAGAGGTTTCCTATGCTTATCCGCATAACTTTTTTGACGAATACGAGCAGCAAGTAAATTTTGGCGGATTTGAGCAATACGATTAGTCGTTTCTTGAACTAAATCCGGACCAGTCATTTGAGATTCTCCAACGTCATTCCAACAAATAGGAGAGCCACATTTGCGACCATAAAGAACTTCGAAAGGTGCCATACCAATGCTAGAGTTAAAGCTATTGTTATACGAAAACTCAATAAGCGGTAAATGAATATCCCAATTGCCCCCAAAAATCTAGGACACATGAGCGAAGCATGTCTTCTAAAAATTGAATCGTACGCTCAGACTGTCCATCAGATTGCGGATGATAAGCAGTGCTAAGATCCAAACGAGTTTCCAAAGCGAATTGGAGAGACTTCTAAAAACGAGAAGTGAAACGACCATCTCTATCGGAGATAATAGTTAATGGAGTTCCATGATGGCAAACGATCTTTTCAACGTAAATATGTGCTAATTGATCAACAGAATAAGTTTCCTTGATGGGAACTAAATGAGCGGATTTCGTCAAACGATCGATGATTACCCAAATACTAGCATGTTTCTTTCGGGTAGAGGGAAGCTTAGTGATAAAGTCCATAGCAATATCTTCCCATTTCCATACGGGAACGGGAGGTTGCTCAATCAAACCGCAAGGTGGATGATGCTCATCTTTGACTTTAGAACAAGTGAGACACTTCGCAATGTAGAGAACAATGTCTTTCTTCATTCCGAGCCACCAAAAGATGGAACGAAGATCGGCGTACATTTTATCAACACCGGGATGTACGGAATATCGTGAGTTATGAGCTTCATCCAAAATGCATGTGCGAAGGTCGTCACAATCGGGAATCCACAAATGATTCAGAAAATAAAGCAAACCATTGGGCTTGGTTTCCAATTAAGATTGCGCACCACACGACATCTCGTCATACATGTTTCCCTTGGTGACGGATTTGTGTTGCGTGTTAAGAATACGCTCTTCGAGATCATTTTGAACAAGAACACAAGTAAGCAACACAGATTTGACTTGTTTCTTACGACTAAGAACATCGACCACGACATTCGCTTTACCAGGATGGTAGCGAATCTCGCAATCATAGTCGCTAAGCAACTCAGTTCAATGACGTTGTCTCATATGTGTTGGAGACTCTTATGATCGGTAAACACTACGCATTTGGTACCATAGAGATAGTGTCTCCAAATCTTCAAGGCAAATACAACAGCACCAAGCTCGAGATCATGTGTCGTATAATTCTTTTTTTGAACCTTGAGTTGTCTTGAAGCATACGCGATAACCTTGCCTCGTTGCATGAGAACAGAACCGAGATCTTGGTTAGAAGCATCACAGAATACGATAAAATCTTCACTACCTTTGGGAAGAGCAAGAATAGGAGCATTGCAAAGCATGTCCTTAAGGGTTTGAAACGCTTCTTCTTGCTTTGACCCCCACTCGTAAGGTTTAGACTTATGTGTAAGAGAGGTGAGGGGCAACACAATCTTCGAGAAATTACGAATGAAACGAATGTAATATCCCGCCAAACCAAGGAAAGAACAAACTTCAGTGGGAGAAGTCGGTGTCTTCCAATTCTTGACGGCTTCAATCTTCGTGGGATCGACATGGATACCTTTGTCGTTAACAATATGGCCCAAAAATTGAACTTCTTTATTCAAAAACTCACACTTTGAAAACTTGGCATGCAATTGTTCTTTCCGTAGGAGGTCAAGGATAGCATCTAGATGCTCTTTGTGATCGTTTTCGGATTTGGAGTAGATCAAAATGTCATCGATGAAAACAATTACGAATTTGTGCAAGTAGGGTTTACACACACGGTTCATGAGGTCCATGAAAACCGCGGGTGCATTGGTTAGCCCAAAATGCATCACATAAAATTTGTAATACCCATATCGAGTACGGGATGCGGTCTTAGGAATGCCATCTTCATTAACACGAAGTTGATGATAACCCGAACAAAGATCGATCTTCGAGAAGCATGCGGCTCCTTGAAGTTGATCGAAAAGATCATCGATACGAGGGAGCAGGTAACGATTCTTGATGGTGAGATTGTTGAGTTCACGGTAGTCGATGCACATGCGAAACAATCCATCCTTCTTCTTCACAAACAAAACAGGTGCGCCCAAGGAGAAGAACTCGGGCGAATGAAACCCTTATCGGAGAGTTCTTGTAATTGGCTCGAAAGCTCTTGCATTTCGGACAGTGCAAGACGATAAGGTGCTTTAGCAACGGAAAGTTATAATTCACAAAACGTAAACCGGAAAATTTAGAACTTTGTTTAAAACCCATGTTTTTCACACAATCCCAACCCAAATCCATCCAACTCCCCCATGGTATCATTAAATCCTTATGCAATATTGAGAATAGATCCTTTGTGTGTTGGTAGATTATAAACTTACCAAGTATTGGTAACTTTGCACCTTACACCTTTCTAAGCTATCACAACACATCACCAACCTACTTCTTCCCATCTTCCCTATATATATATAAGCATCACCACCCTCACCATTTCACACCCATCACCATTTTCTCTATACATCACAAAACAGTCACATAATTTTCAAGTTCCATGGAGTAGAAGCAAGATTAAGAGTTTTGGAGTTAAGTAGGAGAAAGATAGGACACAAGAACACCACAAGCACATCATCAAAATCATCTTTCACAATTTATCTTAAAACTCCAATGTAAAAAGTTAGTTTGTTAAGTCTAGATCTTGTTCTATTGCACTTAAAGAATCACACAAACAAAGATATAAGCTAAAAAAAATTATTAAAAATGTTTATGATTATTTGATCTTCAATGATAAAATGAGTTTGGTGATTTTGAATGACTAATTAATAGGTATTAAATGGAATTAAACAATTTAAATATATATTTTAGATAGAAGCCGTGGGTTAGAATTGAAGAATATGAATATGTGTTTTTGTTTTAAATGCATACTTGATTAGCTTGTTTAATGTTATTCATTTTGATATATAATCCCTGAACATATAGATTTTTTTTATATTTAGGGATTGATATGAAATGTGTGTTTATGATTATGCATGTTTTTATGATTTGCTTAATCTTGTTAGTCATGATTTTTGGTAAAAGATAATTTAAAATCTTAATGAAACTTGATGATCCATTGTCTTGAAAATGAAATGAAAATAATGCATGCACTTTGTTATACGAATAATTAAAATATCATATGATGATTATGTTAGGTTATATGTTAGTTTCAAAATTTATTGGAAGTATGAATAATATGATAATGTGTTATGAACTTGCATCCATGATAGATGTGTTTAAATATGATAAACAAGCATGCATACATACTAAAGAATTTACTTCATAAAAACCATGAAATTATGATTATTTGTATATTATGACATTAGGTTGCATGATAGATTCAAAAAGTTTGGATGATAATTGATTATAAAGTTGAATTTTGGTAGTTATGGTGTGACAAATGGTATAATTATAAATAGCATCAAATCTGATTTTTAAAGTATAATAAATATTATAACATAGTTATAAATGATTACCAAACCTAGGATAGTCTTATATAATGATGTTAAGTTTGTTACATGCAAAATTGATAGTTTACTTTAATGAAATTTGTGTTTACATATTATTTATTTCACTTCTGGAAATTTTTATATTTAAGGATGTTGAAATGACTATACTTGAGGCATAATGTGTTTTACATGTTTGATTTGGCTAAGCTTGGTAGTCGGTTGCGAAAACAGTCGAAAAATCGGCTTTTTAATGCAAAACCGACAAGGTTTTAAAAAAACCTGTTTTAGAACAGCCTTTAAAACCTTCAAAATGATATATATTATGTAATGTAATATATAATAAGGCCAAGTTGATAAAACTTGATCTTAAAAAATTCGAATCGCGAAAACGTCAAAGACATCCATTTTTGTGAAAATTTTAACTAAAACGAAAAATAAAATATTTTTACAAAATAACTTATAAAACTTATATATTTTAACTTAAAAAGAAACTCTTATATTTTAAACTCTTATATTTGGACACTAAAACGTTAACCTGTTCGCCGTTAGCGAAACCGACAAAACCGGAAACTTGATTTTTAAAATCTAAAAGTTTACAAAATTTTAAAATAATTATTAAATTTCAACAACTTTAATTAAATTATAACTAGAACTTTAATAAAATAAATAATATTTAAAAATATAAATATTATTAATCAAATTGTTAGAAAAACTAGATGTGTGTTACATGATTTATTGATGTCTTTTGTTTACTTAGATTAAATATATAAGTACTTCTATTATTAGTATGTTGTGTGTGTTGTGTGCAAATATATGATTTTGGACTTAAATGAACTAAATGTTGCCAACGAGTCATTCGAACATAATAAAATTTAGTAAAATAAATGTTTTATTAATAATATAAAAACGTTTGTGTGAATAATTTTAAGTTTAAATGAACAAACTTAAAATTTTATATATTGAAATATTAAAGCCGTGTCATACAATAATAGGACAGGAAGAAAGGATAAATGAACCAATACCGATCAAGAGTGAGTTTCTCATAAATCCCCATTTTTAATATTTTATAACTATTTTTGGGGGAATGCATGTTGTTAAAATGACATTTTATTTTACAAATATATTAAATGTAATGGGTTAAATTAGACTGGCGTGAAATACTTAGGTGAGAAAACAACCGCTCGGTCGTTATAACCGTTAACCGTAGTTTAGGACGTAGAAATATTGATAGATATATCGGGGTGACGCCCTGCCGCCGACCAGTAGCGCTGGTTAAATGTTGGGGGTAAATATTTTGAGCTTGGTATGTGTCGGTTATGGATTTAACTTCTCTGCATGTATTATATTTCTTGCAAACTTATGACTAATATACTTGTTATTATAATAAAATGTGGAATTTGGATAAAATTTGAATTTTGGATTACCTTCGTAAGTAAACGAAGAGGATTTTATATTTTGTGACAATTTGTTTCAAAACATGGTTTTAATATTTGAGACCTCACCAACCTGTGTGTTGACAAACGTTTTAACATGTCTTTCAGGTAAATGACAAATGGAAGCTTCGTGAAGGAAGTCATGAAAAGTGGATGTGTTTGAATGGTTAAGTTGTTGGACTAGTTGTTGAATAATGTATAAACATTTGTAAAAAGCTCTGATTTTAATAAAAGTCCAACTTTTATTTATAATATTTGAATATGATTGGCTAGCAACATCTGCCACCACCCAAAACAATCCATCCCAACCATGACATCAAAACTACCCATTTGCATCGGAATAAGATCGATACGAACTTGACCTTATTAAGAACTATGACACAATCTCGTACAACCGAATCAATAGTAATCGAATTCCCATTTGCTAGCAATAATATATGCAAAGTCTATAGAGATAAAACTCTTATCGGCACTAATATCGAACAACACAGAAGCAGAATGGTTATTAATAGAAAACATACCATTCACCACATCACTTGAACTTTGGGCTTGATTCAAATTCATCATGAAGGCACAACCATTCGAACCTTGCGGGGTTGGAGCAGCTTGATTAGTCGGTGGGGCTTGAATAGCAAGGACTCGAGCAGTTGCATTTGGAGAAGCCATAAGTTGTGGAACTTGAGGAGCATAGGTGTAAGGTGCAAAGCTTTAAGGGATTGGGGGTTGGTAAGTTTGAACTTGATAGGCTTGGCTAGTGTAGTATGGTGTAGGCATAACTTGGGCTTGATGAGCATAGTATGGTGGAGGCATAATATGGGCTTGATGGGCACGGGCTAGCAAAGGGCACATATTGCGAAGATGACTAGGATCTCCACAATTGTAGCAGGCACGGGTATTTTGAACACTGATTTGAGCTTGAGGGTTATTAGCATGTTTAGGTGCAGGTTGTTGTGGAGCGGTTCGTGCATTAGGAGTTACACCGCAAGTATTGGCAAGATATCCATAGCGGTTACACAAGGTTTAAAGACGGCAAGTGATTGCAGCAAGATGATGGCAGTTACAGATCGAGCACAATGGGTGTGGTCCGCCATAAGGTTTCTTGTTAGGAGCATTTTGGTTTGAGGTTGGTTATTGGGTTGGTTCACGGCATAGTTTTGGTGATGAGTCTTATGTTTTTTATTGTTGTTGTTCTTATGGTAACGGTTGGAGTTGTTGTTTTGGGTAGGCTTAGGTTCGGCTTTTGCCTCGGTAAAGGATTCGGCCTTGGTCTTCTCAGCAGCAGGTTTGGAGTCTTTAGAGCATTCCCAACCCATTCCCTACCCTATGTCCATATATATCATATAATTACACTAAAAATCATTGTTTTTTCTCTCTCCTATTTAATTAAATAATACTTTTTATACCTTCATCATTATCTTTTCTATTTCCTCCACTCACAACCATTTTTAGAAAATATTAAAAAATTATACGGTATGAACAGTGAATCCCCAAATTTAACTTTCCCCTATAACATTTTCTCTCTCCTCTACTCACAACCACTCATAACCATACCATATAATTTACAAATCACCCTCACAAAAATATAGGGAATGGGCTGACAATGCTCTTACGGGATAAGGTACCATCACGAACGTGATCATCAGTCAAGGAAGCAGCAAGGGCTATGGCTTCCTCAATCGTGAGAGGGTCTTGACTGACAACCGCGTCATGAAAGATAGTAAGTAGTCCATGGATATACTTACGGATACCACGGGACAACGGGGTCACAAGGTGAGGTACCAACAGACTCAGTTCCTTGAATCGGTTCAAGTAGGTTGAATTATCGCCACCGATTTGTTTCAATTCCCAAAACTCCTTCTCGAGCCTTTGCAGTTCATGCTCGGGACAAAACTCTCTCTTCATAGCATCCTTGAGTTCCTCCCAAGGCAAAGCCAAGACTTCATCAACACCTTGGAGGGCCTTAAATGAGTTCCACCAAGTAAGAGCTTGATCCTCGAAAACGCTCGAGGCAAAACGAGTCCGTTTGTCGTCTGGACACTCACAGTGGATAAAGATGTTCTCCATTCTCTCAAACCAGCGAAGGAGTTTAATAGCATTCTCCTCGCCAAGGTAGGGATGTGGTTTAGCACTCGTGAAATTCTTGTAATGGAAGTTGTTTGGTGCAGTCGAAGTAGCGGATCCATTTGAGTTAATGTTTTGCAATTGTGCCACACCCTTGGCAAGGAAGCAATGAACTCCTTTGTGATACGAGCAGCCAAACGACGATCATGAGCAGCCGATGGACGGCGATTGTTATGACGAAGAAGCATGGAAGACATTCTACAGGGACCAAAAGTGAAATTTTATGAGAATCGGGTAACTTGTGTAAACGAGTCAATAAAAGATAACGAGGACATGTGAATAATTCGTGCTAGTGACTTGTCATGACTTGAGGGCAAGTCGCGATTTAAAATGATGTGAATAATGTTTAAGTAATTAATATGTTTATTTTAAATTTAAATGTAAAATGTTATTGGGTTGGGCTTTCCACGGGCTTCCCATGGTAGTTCAAGAACCCAAAATAAGTAACAAATTAAATCAAGTGAGTTGGCCTTCCATGAGCTTTCCATGGCAATTTGATTGGCCCAACTAAATAACATAAAGTAAACTTGGTGAACTCGGCCTCCCATGAGCGATCCATGGCAGCTTAAGGGCCCAATTAAATAATGCAATATAAACTTTTGTGAATTTGGCCTCCCATGAGCGTTCCGTGGCATTTTAATGGCTCAATTAAATAGCGAGTAATAAGCAATTTGAGTTGGTTGGCCCACGAGTGTTACATGGCATTTTAACTGACCCTACTAATTAACGTATTATCAAATCAATGGAGTGGGTCGGCCCATTAACATTACATGGCATTTTAACTGACCCCACTAAATATTGAATGAACGAATCAAAATGGGTAGTTGGAGTATCCCGTGAACCACCACGGTGATAACTCCAACCAAATATCGAATCAAAACGGGTTGTGAAATGGATAGTTGGAGTGCCCATGGGTTGTCATGTATTTTCCACCCAACTAAACACTTAAAAATAATTAAAACACAATTTTGGAAAGTTTTCGAATTTAGCCATGAATCACCGTGAATTCGGTTTTTATTAAAGGAATGCAACCATTTGATCGTTACGTTTGATTCACTTAAGGTCCGGTCGTATGACATGTTGTCCTGCTTTGGCCTAGGGGCTCGAATACTGTGGTCAGGTTATCCTCCCGGTAAGGAATAGCATCTTACCTTGGGTTCTGGGAACCGTTTTGCCAAGGCCCGACTCACAGTTCTCTTGCCCCCCCCCCCCTACGGCTACTAACCGAACATGCCATACTCCCATGCCTTAAGGAGAGGGAGTAAAAACAAATCTTGCGAATTCTTAAGGAATTTCCCAAATTAGAAAAGCAATCTACTAAGTTTTGAAAAGATTTTAGAAAATACTTTTGAAAGTGAGGCATAGCCTCGGATTTGGTGTGTGCAATAGTTAACTAAAATAAAATATACAATAAATAATTGCCTAAAATAAAAGATGCAAATAATAATTACCCTAAATAAACTATAAACAATTAAGAAACACATAAGGTAGTTCAGATAAGCACGTATAGGGTCCTAACATATGACTAGGTCAATTTCTAACCACTTATCTTAAAACATTTGGCTCTGATACCAATCTGTCACACCCCAACCTAAGGCGGAAATGTCAGGGCGTGAGCATGATTGCTCATAGCTCAAGGTAACTATCATAAATAAATATGGCAATAACTATTTAATTAATTTATTCCAATTAAAAACACATCATCTAAATATAGCCAAAAATTATCTTAACAATAATAATAATCCAAAAATAACCTCAAATAAATTGTTTCTTGATAAAGCCGATGGTCTCGACTAATAATCCAAAACTTCAAGTCTTCAATTCAAGCGATAACCTGCATATGCGTAGAAAATAGAATATATTTGTCAACAATAATGTTGAATTAGTATGTCACCAATTTTGCAAGTTTATGATATAATATGAAATATAACAAAATGTAAATAATGCGGTAAATATAACCAAACCATGAGCAAGTAAAGTGTCAGAGACCATTGCCAAGCGAATCGAGCGCCGGTTAAACATGACAGTCGTATGATCATACTGTAATTGAGAATATGTTGGATATCTCCGAATGCGTAAAGTAAACAAGTAATCAAATAGCAAGTATGTTCGGTAAATCACACACAATATCACGCTTGCCAATTTAAGATATGTATAATATGAAATACTGTAGTACGCATACGTCCACAAAATGTTTGAAAATAATTTAAATAGGGGAATGAAAAAACTCACCTGAACAATAAGCGATTTAACTAAAAATAAGAATAAATTAAGAGATCGTCCGATTAACACGCCAAACGAGAATAACCAACAAAACCTGAAACTTAGAGTATAAAAACTATGAGTAAAAACGAACTTAATGCCACTGGAATCAATCCAAATGGATGAGTAGAAATGTTAATTTTAATATTTAAACGAGTCAAGTCTAACCAGAATCCGAACAGCTAGGGGTGTTCAAGAAATCCGAAATCCGAAAAAAAACGAAATCCAAACCGAAAATAAAACTCGAATAATCCGATCTGAATTCTTATTTGGATATTCGGATCAGATTGATCCGAATATCCGAATAACTAATTTGGATTCGGATCGGATTCGGATATGGATTTCAAAAAATTTCGGATAGTTTGGATTATTCGGATATCCGAATCATCCGAATATGTAGCATGTTATTAGTGTATATAGCAAGTCCATTAACATTTACAATAACTTTATAAACATAACTTCGTTATTCGTTCAATCAACCTAACACATCATAGACAAAAATGTCATAACACTCCGTCGTTATACTCTCTAACACTACTTAACTTCCTTATTCTTGTAGTGTTTTATTTTTATTTTTTAGTTTTAAATGTTTATTTAATAAAACTTAAGTTTGTATATTTGTTATACAGATTATTTAGATAATTTCGGATTACCCGAATCCGATCCGGATCCATCCAAATTCAATTCGGATCAGATAGGAATGTCCCTAATTCAGATCGGATCAGATTTCGGATAGGGTTCCAAAATTTTCAAATCCGAACAATCAGAACCGAATAAACCGAATAACCCGTTATCCGATCCGATGAACACCCCTACGAACGGCAAGTCGGAATTCGGGTTTTGGTCAGAAGTCTTAAAATTTCGTTACGAGAATAAAAGTCTTCTAGACCGAACGTTGAATCCGATCAGAAGTATGAGAAAACATAAAGTCAAACAAGTTGACTGTTTTGCCCTTTATCAGGTTTTAAAGAAATTGACCAGTCAACACCCTTCAATCTCAGAAATCGATTGAAGTTTATTGACTTGGGAATGTAAATGGACAACAACTCAGTTTACAACTTACCCAGAAAGTGAAAGAATCAAGAAATATAACGAGTCAAAGGTCCACATGTATGCAAAGTCAAACGGTTATGAACGTTTCTTCAACAAAATAGGCAGGGGATTATGGGTTTTTTATATAACAATAGCAAAAATGAACCATTTATGGACATAATACTCGTTTAAGCAAGTAAATGTGAATTTAATGACAAAATCACTGAAATAAACCAAAAGATTTGATCTTGATTAGTAAGAAATTAATATTGACTTGTATTTTGGTTATAATACTTTTTCTTGGACCTTAGTTCACTCACATATGCTTAATATAAACGATTTTATACCTAAAACGAGTTAGGAAAGCAAATCAAACTAAGTAATCTGTCCAGCTCTCTCATTGCATCGAGTGGCCAAGGGGGACCTTCCCTGTTGCGTGGCGCCCCTAGTGCCAAAGGGAACAGTTTAGTTTTTGACGCTTTTAGTCCTTGTGGTTTGGTAAAAGGTTAATTATTGAACTTTTTATGAAATAAACAAGATATGAACAATATATAAAGCATGAGGGGCTAAAGTGAACTTAAGAAAACTTAATGACTAATAAATGCAAAGTATTATTAGGGATTAGAATTCGAATAATGTTCGTACAACGATAAAATGAAAACAAACAAATACGGTAAAACCTGAAATGTTACACTTTTTGTGTGCCATTAAATAGCTTTTTATTTGTAGTGAATGTGTTACGTTCAAACGTTTTATGACATTGCATGTTTCCGTTGCTTATGATTTAATGAAAATTCTCTGGTTTGAGAACTATCTTTAATGAGTAAGTATAACAAAGAAAATCCCGCCCCGACCTTGGGGTGTTCAGTCATTCTAATAATATAATATCACGCGCTATAAAATTCCAAATATACCTATTGAGAAAGCAATGTTTTAAACTTTAATCAAACTAAATGTTTTGATAATGACTTAATTAAAATAATGTGACATAAACTATCTTTAGTTCATCATTGATAACTATATATCACACATATGTCCCTAAACACTTGATTGACCGTCATTAGTCACTATAAGATCATCAAGACTTAATCAAGCTAAACACACTCAAGATCAAGATTATCAAGTTTATGTCTACCAAGTGTTGAATCAAGATTTTTACACCAACATGAAGTTGAAGAAATTACAAAATTAGTCCATTAAAGAAAAATTAACAAGTTAGTTAAAATAGCTTGCTAGTTTTTATAAGCTTAGGACAAGTTCATAAA
Organism: Bidens hawaiensis; assembly: GCF_021521415.1. Lineage (NCBI taxonomy): Eukaryota > Viridiplantae > Streptophyta > Magnoliopsida > Asterales > Asteraceae > Bidens > Bidens hawaiensis. The sequence continues at coordinate 122,815 of NW_027496918.1, read as the reverse complement.
ACTATATGTTTAAACATAAATTGTTTAAATACACAAAAGATTTGAAATTCAAATATTTAATGACTTATTTCACTCTTGGTCATTCTTCCATTCAATCCAAGCATTGAACAACCAAACCTCTTGGTTGTTCAATATACCGAATTCTAATCCCTAATAATACTTTACCTTTACCTTCTTTGAATTTAACTCACCAATTAGGCAAGTTAAATTCAAAGAAGGTAAAGGTTGAAGATTTAGATAAAGGTGATAAAGTATGTTTAACCAAATAGGTGAACCACTTGGATGTGTTGGTCAACACCTAGAAGCCAAATATTGAAGAAATGACCACGCACAATATTCATAGTGACAAGTCCCATGTGAGGTGGACCGGGCGTCCGTGGTTAGTGTAAGCATCAGTGGAATCGATAGCCAGACTATCAGTCCCTTAGCCTTGTCTCTCACATACTTGGCTATAAATAGAAGACTTGTTCAAACTAAATCTTCACCCCTTTACTCTACAACATTAATACACACACTTCAAAGATAATCTATTCCATCATTCAAGATTAATTAAGCTTCAATTGTTTAATGAAGATATCAAAGTATAGAGCAAAAAGAATAGCTTTTTCAAGCTATCCAACCAGCCGTCTTACTTGTATATTGAAGGGTCAATACTATAGGTTGTTTTAGTGTTTTGACAAGTGAGGATTCATCATTAGTTGATGATTTGAGAGGGGAACACACTTTCTTGGCATAGTGTTATTTTGTATTGGGTTGGAAACTCTATTTTGATATAGTGTTAATTAGTTGCAAGGAAAAGACTCGCTATGTTGATATATAAAGATTAAAAGAAATTGAAAAGCTAAGTACTTTGTGTGCTTGATGAAGAAGGTGATTACTTGCTTTAAAGAGTGAGATGGTTGTATTGGTGATCCCTACCATTTTAGGGAGACGACCAGTAAAGAAAACCCTACCAATGAAGAAGGTGATCCCTACCATTTTAGGGAGACGACCAGTGAAGCAGGTGATTACTTGCTTTAGGGAGACGACAAGTGAAGAAAACTCTCGATCAAGGATCCAGGAGAGGACGTAGAGTGAATTAGTTAACATTCACTTGAACCTCTATAAATCCGATTGTGTCTAATCTAACCCTTAACTCTTTACTTATTTGTGTTTACTTCTAAAAGTTGTGAAAAGAGTTAAACAAAGTCATCAGTTCTTTAAAATTATACTAAAAGTCAAGAAAAACAATTCAGCCCCCCTCCCCCCCTCCTAGTTTTCTACAAAACCGTTGCAACATGTTTATTATTATCTACATGTCAATAAAAACTTTGTTCAAATTGAATGGGCTCAATTACTGTTTTCTTTATCATGGTACATGTGATCGAAGTACAAACGTGCATGTCATTAAAGCAGCCTTGCCGTTTAAGGGGTTTCTTTTTTTTTATAAAATGATATTGTTTTTCATTTCCGTTATTCTAATAATATAATATATTGCATTAATATAAAATTCTAAATATACCGCTTTTAGATGCTTATTTTTTTTATATGCGTTCTGATAAAAATTTGGTTCAAGATCGGACGGTCAAATATATATTTTTTTTCATTATCGTGACGAACCATATCGTACCGACCGAGCAACATCAATACTAGTAATGGTGTTATCGTAACCGATATTAGCATTTGTTTTTATGCCTTCTAATAGACATATAACACGACTATTTAATTGTGTTAACAAATTTTGTGTAGTATAATTATCGTAAGTACACTTTTTTAATCACAAACTATACCGACTACCGGTAACGTAATACTTGCCTCACAAATTTTCAATATGTATAACATGCACCTTTAACTGATTTAATTTTGAGTAAACTACGGTTTTCGTCCCTGTGGTTTAGGGGTGGTAATCTTGACCCAAACCATTATAAATTGGTCAATTTGGGTTGTTTTAAAAATTAAATGGGTTTGTTTGGATTGGAGATTTTAATTATATGGATCAAAATGGGTCATTTGAAATTTCATCTTGTAATTTTCGGATCAAATTGGGTCGCCATATTCAAAGAAATGGATCGATGTGGGTTAGTGTCCTAAGAAAATGTGGCGGATTTCGGATCGGAACGGGTTTCCACACGAGACAGGTTTCGGCACGAAACGGTTTTGAGATTCGAACGGGTTCGGTTCGGGTTTCAAGCCAACACGAGTTTTCACACAGGATGGGTTGGGTTTTGGTTTCTTTTTGGTCGATTCCGGACTCGTTTTTGGTTTTTGTTTCATTTTTGTCCGTTTTTTTAGTTTCGTTTTTGTTCGGTTTCAGTTTTTTTAGTTTCGTTTTGATCGATTTTTTGATTTCGATTGATTTGGTTTGCTTTTGGCTTTTTGTTTCATTTCTATCGACTTTTCGGTTTCGGTTCGATTTCTCGGTGGTGGTTTTTTCTTATGGAACGAGGACAATGGAGGATACATTTTAGTTTTTTTACTTTTTCTGTTTTTGATTTATATTTTAAGTTATAATTTTTTTTATTATTTTTGAATATTTTTTTGAGGGGTTTTTGTTCTTAATAGGAAACCCCTTAGAAAAAAAATTCAAAAAAACTAATAAAAAATCATAACTCAAAATATATATAAAAAAACAAAAAATTTAAAAATACTAAAATGTTTCCGCCGCTATTCTCATTAAAAAAACTCCAAAACCCCGTTTTGACTCGTTCCGACCCTAACCTATTATTACCCAAACCAAAACAACCCTTTTTCAAGTTGACCCATTCTGACCATAATCCGTTCTGAACCAAACCCATTCTGACCCAAACCCGTTTTGACCCATGACTCGCTCGACCCAACCCAACCCATTTGCCACCTCTACTATGGTTTGTCCAAATCTGCAGTTTTAATCAACTAGTTTCAAATTTGTGATTTTGATCCCTGTGGTTTCATTACAATTGTAATTAAGCCCGAATTCACTAATCTCGTTAAGTATGGTCGTTAAACCTATCAGCTTGTCCTTCACGTGAAGGGCAATTTTGTCAATTTTTTCCCTAAATAATCCCCAGTCCTAATTCACAAGCCTCCTCACGTGAGGGGCTGGGGTGTATTTTGGGGAAAAAAGGACAAAATTGGCCCCTCACGTGAAGGACACGCTGATGGATTTAACGACCAGATTTAACGAGATCAGTGAATTCGGTTTTAGTTGCAAGTGAAATGAAACCACATGGACGAAAACCGCAAATTTGAAACTAATGGCCAAAAACCGCAGATTTGGACAAATCATAAAAACGAAAACCACAGTTCACTCTTTAATTTTTTATGATTTGAATTTTTTCCGATAACTTTTGTTCGTCACTTTTTTTCTTGGCATTCCGGGATAAGTTTTGCTAAAAATAGAGTTGTATTCAAAATAACCCATTTTTTTGTGTCATAAGCTATATCAAGTGCTTATGCCGTGACAAATGAAACAAATGGCGGTAGAGTAGCATCGGTACTGTATTGTTGTTATAGGAACCGATACCAATATGCGTTGCTATGGTTTTCAATAAATGTAAAGCACGACCTTTTTTTTGGGTCACATCAAACAACTTTTATCTAATGAAACCGTTGCAAACAACATTTTTTTTTGTAACGTAAACAATACATAGTACTACTACGGTAATGAACCAAGTAGTGTTTAGAATAATGTATTTTCTATGTTATAAATTATACTGATTTTCGGTATCATACCGGTAACAACACGAATCGAATCTTACCAAACAACATCGATGCTGGTATCGGTAATTTTGGAACATGTTTTGCTATTCATTTTGTTGTTTTTATCGATGTAACATATTTTGTTTGTTTTAATATGTAATATTTTATAAAATTATTAACATACCGTCGCGACTCGTTAACTTTAATCTATATTTTGATATAAGTTTTTTATTTTTTTTTTTAAATCGAACCAACACAATGCACCGAGAATTCCATTAGTTCCTATTAAAATGGAAAATTGATTTATGTGTGAAACAGAGAGACAAACATAAAGTTGAAGAGTCATTATTACTCTATATTGGGGCCATATGATACAAACATAAAGTTGAATAGTCACTGCTACTCTATTAGGGACCATATATTTCGTACCTATTGCATATTCGTTATGTTATTTTGTTGGGTTTTCTATAAACACCATGAAGGGTTTGCTAGCAACCCCCAATACACAACGTATAGAGTTTCTCAGCTTTGGTCTTATTATGTCTTTTTTTTCTTTGTTTTCTTTTTTCTTTTCTTTATGATGTTATTTAAATTGATAAAATAAATAAATTGTTTTTTTATTTTATATTAAAAAATAAAAAATTGTTTTTAATATTAATAAATAATTGCTTCTCATAGTCAGCTCGTTTGGTAAGAGTTCGGTCCAAACAAATAACAAATATATGCACCAATACAAGTATTATATACAATAAATGTACAAATAAAACTAAATACAACAAATAAAACAAAAGTATAAAAAATCTACGCATACCCCCCGAAGTCTACGTCACCGAGGGCCCTAAACGTCGCGTATCCGATGTTGTCGTCGTCATCTGCCCTGCGCCTGGCCCCCAACCCCTCACCGGCAGCATCGACGTTGTCGCCCTGTCCACTTCTCACGCCCGATGTGCTCGTCTCGTGGTCAAAATTGGGAGGGTGTGGCGGGGGCACATGTAGAACTGTTCAAAGGGTAAGATCCTACCCTTTTACCTAATATCCTACCCGGACCCTTTACCCCTTTAAAAAGAAATGTGGACCTGAGACCCTACTCTCTAACAATAAAAGGGTTGGGTATAAATAAGGGTTTCAATGGTTCAATCTTTTACCCTTTAAAGCAGTAATCGCAGCTCATGTTCTGCATTTACTAGTTACATATTTTATATATGACTTTAATATATGAATGTTAGAACAATTATACTTTCATTTAATAACACTTTAAACTCTAACTGCGAAAGTTTATCAACCATTTGAACCGATGCAAATAATATTCACATTCATAAATTACATGTAGAGAACAATTCAGTGATTTTCATATATATATATGTGTGTGTTTCCAATCAGTAGTATGGCATTTTATTTTATTTTTCTTAGTAGTTGGGAAATTTATGATGAATCATATATAAAATACAAACCTCCCATACATTTCATATTAATCGCGAATCTGATGTATATCTATCAAAGAAATTAGTAAACGGGTCAAGGGTTTGAAAAAGGGTCGGACCCTTGAAACCCTTTTACCCTTTAAGGTGAAATTTAAATACCCTTTACCCGACCCATATTATATATTCGGGTCTAATTAAGGGTTTTACGAGTCGGGTAAAAGGGTTTCAAAGGTCTGACCCTTATCTTGCTCACCCCTAGGCACAGGATAGCCCTGTCCAGACTGCAGCGCTGCCAGATAGCGAACAATCCAGTTAATCTGACACGTTATCTGTATCATCCCTTGCTCCATGCGCAACGACCGACGCTCACGTATAACACTGTAGGCCGTCGCTGACCTTACCTGCAAAACCAACGGCCGGATTCCACCCTCAATACGAACGGATTCCGACCGTCGTATATCATCATCATCATCATCTTATAAGCATCATCGTATCAACATCATCCTCATCATCAATATTCAATAAAGAAAAATAATACAACTCGCATCCATCGTGTCGTGTCGGTGTGTCGGTCCAATCGAAGCTCGTGTCGTGTTGGTGTCGGTGCTAGAACGATATTTGGATGCTCGGATGCTCGAAAAGTGTATGTGTGTGTTTGAAATTTGAAATGAATAATAATTGGGGCAGATGGACAGACCGGGTGGGTTATAAGGGGTAATACGCCGCGTATAATACTATACGCAGCGTATTAGGCCCCTTTTAAGTCCCCGTCTGGTTAAAATGGGCCTATTATTTTAATATTATTATTATTATTATTATTATTATTATTATTATTTATCATCGGTCGACTTGTATCGTTCTTCCGATCAAAAGCCCTAAAACATCGGTTTGAAACTTGAAAAAAAACGTAACGGTGTTAAGTATTTTTTAACGGAGGACTATTGAGACAAAAATAGTTGAAAGTTGGGACCGCTGGTAGTGATTTTTAAAGTTGAGATCATTATCGGCCAATACACAAAAATTGAGATTATATTTCCAATTTGCCCATAAATATTAATAGGTTTAGTTTATATACTAATAAAATATATTACACGTGACCTCACAGCTGTCAGTTCGGTCCATAATTTACTCGCTTTTGTTTACATATAGCAGTCTCAAAAGCTTTGGAGTATAATGTTTCCAACTCAGCACATGGTCAAGATGAGTAACTAAAAAAATTTTAAAAAAATAATCAGAATTTGGTTGTAAGAAAATTATTTGCGAAAGCATTGAAGAATGTTGAACGAGCGTTAGAGATTTCTTGAATCAGCTGTTTCGCTTCTTCATAACCATATAAAGGAAGAAAAACATTTAGTCAGGCTTCATGGACTAAATGTCCATGTTCACTAGAGGTACATGACTCATGAGTCATGACTGACCAAGTTTATGCACGTTCTCTAACCTGTTAACATTCACACGATGATATAAATGCATACTCTTTCAACAAAAATATATAAACCAGAAATTAGTAAGACACTGGATCCATTTCATGAAATTAGAATGAAGTCGTGGTGGTGTAATTATCAAATCAGAATAGAAAAAACATTAAGATGGGAAAATTAATTTCTTACTAATAAGATGCGTATCTTAGTTAGGGTATGTTTGGTAAAAAGCTTTTAGGAACTTCTAGGTTCAAGCTTTTGAGGAAACACTCATACTCAATAAAAAGTCTTGTTTGGTTGAAGGAGTTTGCAGCTTTTAGGTTTGAAGAAAAAACTTGAAGCTTGAAGCTCCAACTAGTAGCATCTAAAAAAGGCTACAAGCTTTTAGTATTTAAAATTACTTACATAACCTTCAAGATATGTAGATTTAATATAATGTTTTTTTAATTATGCTCATTTTGATCATTTTATGTATTCTATTAAAAGCTCCAGCTAATCTGTCAAGTATCTAAATATATTTAAAAGCTACTAGCTTCTAGCCATCAGCTTTCAACTACTAGCCACCAGCTATTTTTGCCAAACATACCATTATATATTCCATGTGACACATGAAGAACTATTTAATAGAATTCTTCCTCAAACTAGTGTTTGGTAGAAAAAATATTAACCAATTTGGTGTTCTTTATAAAATATTTACCAAACTAGTGTTGATAAATTAAAAATATTTACCATTTTAGTGTTTTATATTTATTTTGTATTCACTTTTACTTTTAAATTTAGTCTTCTATTAATTAATATATTATTTATTTTTGTTTCATATTTTTTATACATTTGTATCCAAAAAATCCATATCTTTTTTTTATATATTTTTTATCATATAATATATAAAAAATCTCTCAGTTTCACCATCCTGTTTATTTTGAGAAAAAATCTCTCTGCATTTCCTTCTTGTGGTCCGCATAAGTGAAGACAAACACTTGAATTAAAAAAGGGAAAACTTTTAAAATAGACCGTCTATAAAATGAGATTTTAAATTTGTCTTTTAAACTTAATATTTTCAAAAATTGCCCTCTCTAACTCATTTTTGACCATATATTAGGAAATATAACGCGTCTTTGACGACATGTTAGCATAACACGTCGTCAAAGACGCGTTGGATTTCCTAAAACATGGTTAAGAACGCCAACACGTCGTCAAAGACGCTTTAGATTTCCTAACACATGGTTAAAGATGAGTCAGGCCTCCAAACACGTAGTCAAAGATATGCTAGCATCAAACGCGTAGTCGAATATATGTTAGCCTTTTTGTTTGTTTTTTTAATATTATATTTTTATAACTAGTTTTACTTATATTTGCTTTTCTTTTATAACTTTTAATATATAAAATTTTATATTATTTCGAATATACCGACGAGAAATGTTTACTTTTATTTAAAACCGAGCAGGGTCAAATTTTATTGAATATTTCGATATTGATTTGGTACGGCTAGAGTTTGAGTTAGTTTATGTCGGTCGGTAGGTAAAAGTAAGCATGTCTCGTCGGTATATTCAAAATAATATAAAACTTTTATATATTAAAAGTCATAAAAGATAAACAAATATAAGTTAAACTAGTTATAAAAATATAATATTATAAAAACAAACAAAAAAGCTAACATATCTTCGACTACGCGTTTGATGTTAACATATCTTTGACTACGTGTTTGGAGGCCTAACTCATCTTTAACCATGTGTTAAGAAATCTAACGCGTCTTTGACGACGTGTTGGCATCCTTAACCATGTGTTAGGAAATCCAACACGTCTTTGACGACGTGTTATGCTAACATGTCGTCAAAGACGCGTTAGATTTCCTAATATATGGCCAAAAATAAGTTAGAGAGGGTCATTTTTTAAAATATTAAATTTATGAAACAAAGTTGGAATCTCATTTTGTAATTGGGCTATTTTGGAGATTTTTCCAATAAAAAAACAGGTGAATATGCATAACTGATCATTAGTTCAACATCTAATCAAACTATAAACAGTGGATTAAAACTGGCATATATGTAAGCTACAATAAATGCAAAAAATTGGATTGGCGTGTATAATGTGCATATATGCCCTTTTTGGAAAAATTCCCAAAATGTAATATTTTAGAAATAGATTTCAATTTTGTCCCTTAAAGTTAATAATTCCAAAAATGTCCCATTCTAACTCATCTTTGACCATGCGTTAGGAAATCTAACACGTCTTTAACGACGTGTTATAACACGTCGTTAAAGACGTGTTAGATTTCCTAACGCATGGTCAAAGATGAGTTAGAATGGGACATTTTTGGAATTATTAACTTTAAGGGACAAAATTGAAATCTCTTTCTAAAATAAGGTTACTTTAAGAATTTTCCCTTGCTTGTTTTATTTTGGGAAAATTCTCAAAATAGCCCAACTATAAAGGTAGATTCCATAAATGTCCCTCTTAATTAAATTTTCCAGATTTGTCCTCAAGTTATCTGGTTGTCAAAGACACGTTAAATTAGCAAGACGACGTGTTATTAATCCAATCAGTGAACGGCGTGTGGCCGGAACTGGTCGTCGGCGATGTGTTCACATACCCATCCCATCGTCGGCGACATGTTATCCACGTTCATGTTCAAGTCGACAACGCCTGGCTGCCATATCTGACACCATTGTTTTAATCGACGACGACGTCTTACCAAAACTTACCGGAGATGTGTTTCCAATGCGTGTCGCCTAAGAAGACGGAGCTGTTAAGGAGATGGAGAAGTCACGTGGTGTTTACTTGTTTTAACCAACGCGTCTTCGATGACCAGAAAACTTGGGGACAAATCTGAAAAATTAAATTAAAAGAGGCATTTATGGAATCTCTTTTTATAATTGGGCCATTTGGAAATTTTCCCTTTTATTTTTTGTTACCGAATGTGCGAGTGACTATGAATCTACCTAATCTAATAAAGTAAAATAACTGTGGACACGTGTCAGTTTGTAGTTAAACCTCATAACTTTTTTCCTCCAAACTAATAATCATGTCATAAATAAATAGTTATTCACTTTCCTTTTACACTCCATTTATATTATATCTATAACATGATTAAATTATTCACTTTCCTTTAAACTCTATTTTATTATATATACTATACATTTTTATAAAAATAAATATTCTTATAAATTATAAATATATGCTTTAAATCTATCCATTTATTTTTTAGTTATTTTACTAAACTATATATATGTTAAATGTAATAATATATACCATTCACTTTCATATATAATAAAGTTATCATAGTCAATTTCTCGATTTTTTTTATCAATGATTGTTTCAGATTTTTTGTGGGACTTAAAGTTGATTGTTACGGTTAAAAGTTGATAAATAGATTATGTGGTACAAGTTAATTACATTTGGCTCAAAATTTGTAACGGGCCAAAATGCGTGATATGAGTATTTTTAAAAGTTTGAGAATGCAATTTATCATCAAATTTGTTACGGGATTAAAGTGTTGCCTTGAAAATATCAAAAAAAAAAAGAAGAAGAAGAAGAAGAAAGAAAGTTAGAATTTTAAATGTGATTTAGGTTTCGAATTTATTTTCAATGACATTTTTGGAAATAATAAAAACATTCGGGATTTGGCTAATTGGTTATTTTTCCCACAACTATTAAAATTTAAGAAAAAACGGCTAACACTTTCGACATGCTACCTCCATGCCTATCAATGCTTCTAACTTTTATCAAATTTGAAATATTTGTGTCAGCATTGACTTTTTTTTAATGGTGATTAAAATGTTGTGTGTGAAACATGTCATAAAAATTATGCTTAAATGAAGCAAAACATTCACAAAATTGAACAAGTTAACGTGCTGGTTTTATGTGTTGTCATTATGGCAAAGTCGAAAAGCCCCATCGAAATTATAAAAATCATTTTCATAGTGTAGCTTAGAACTATTATTGTATGAAAAGTCTTTTTTATTTTGAATTTGGTTCATAACCAAAATTCTTTCAATTATATATATATATATATATGATACTGAAAATCAAATCTCCAATAGATGACCGTTCTCAGGTATGTGTTTGCCCTTTCGTTGTCATTATTATTATTATTTATTAAGTTTATTTTTTTTTGAAAAAAAATCATTTTCTGATATAAATAAAATCAATTTATGTACACATAGTATAGATATAAATATAAATTTAATCATTTCTTCATTTACAGTATATACTTATTTGCTTTATTTATAATTTTATTATTTGCGTTATCTCGTGTGTTACACGGGCCGTAAAGCTAGTTATATATAACCTAGAAACAAAATATAAAGATTAAAATTACAGAAGCTATTTTGAAAGAAACATAAATATTATGCATCTGTAACATAACAAATAAAAAAAACAGTATTTATAATTCAATCAGAAGCATTTTGAGATTATAATGAAAGAATGCCTCTGCGTGACATCGTGGGATCATTGTAGCCCTTTCAATTTGCTTATCAATGTGATCTACAATACTCAGTTTTGTCCTCGTATGCACTTATGAACATGCCTGTACTGGTTCATTTGACGATTAACAAAGAATAAGAAGAAACATGTACATAAAATAAATAAATAATCGAATCTTAATAAACATATTATATTTGATTTGTTTAAAATAATTACTGTAATAAATCTGATAAAGGATCACACGGGCTGACTAATTTACATCTTCTCTTATTTCTTCTTATTTATTCACGGGTCCTCGCGCTGTTGGGGGCTTGCTCCGGTTAATAATGGGGTTCCCGGGGTTTGGAAGAATTGTGTTATGTTTTGGAACAAATTTAAGGTTGATGGTGTGGGTTTTAATAGAGTGATCCGGGCCACAGTTGGGAATGGTCGCCAAGTTCGGTTTTGGATGGATTTGTGGTTGGGTTCGGCGCCGATTATAGACAAGTATCCTTCCTTATATGCGGTAGAAAAACATAAAAATGTCTTGTTAGCAGATCGGTTGGTGGTCACTGGATCTTCTCGTCGCATTGTGTGGGATTGGCTTAGAGCTCCTTGCTCCCAACAGGAGGTGATCGAGAAGCAAGAGTTGGAAGATCTCCTTCAAGGGGTGGTGATGGTTGACCGTGAAGATTCATGGTCTTGGGCGGTTGGTAGCTGCAAAGAGTTCGAGGTTTCGTCGATTAAAAGATGGATGGTGCGGTCCGTTGTGGATGCTAGGAGTTTCGGTTTCCAATGGAGCGATTGGGTCCCAAAAAATGTAATATTTTTATGTGGAGGGCCGTTCTGGATAGTCTTCCAACCAAGGAGACTTTAGCTAGACGTCATTTGCATTGTGATGATCATAGTTGCGCTTTATGTGAGAGTAATGAGGAATCGCTCGAGCACTTGTTAACCGGGTGTTTCATTTCTATGGCCGTTTGGAATGCGATTGGTTCATGGTGCAACATCCCTAGATCTTTTGTTTTTCATGTCAATGATTTGGTGGAAGTGCATAAGGTTTGTGGTGCGACGGGGAACAAGAGATTGATTATTCATGGAATTGTCATCATTACTTGTTGGAGGATTTGGCGGGCTAGGAATGAAAAGATTTTTTCGGGCAAGAACACTAAGGTGGTAGAAATGGTTGCGGATATAAAATCTTTGGGTTTTCTTTGGTACAAAAATAGATCTAAGATAGGGTAGTGGATTGGAAAAGATGGTGTTTATTTGATGTAACGTGATTGTTGTTTTTGGTTTTTGGATTTCAGCGTCTTTCTCCGTCTTGGTGATAGTCGTTGGTTGTGTTTGTTTTTAATGAAAGTCGATTTTCAAAAAAAAAATTATTTTTTTTAATTATTTCAGGTGGCATTCATGGACAATATATATGGGGATCTCTTAGGGCGCGTTTGTTTCACAGAATTCGTGGGAATTTAAAGGAATTAAAATTAAAATCCCATGACATGGTATGTTCATTTCGTTAGAATTGGAATCTTAATTTTCTTTTGATGCGTTCGGTTGTCAAGGAATTGGACCTCTAAATTCCTTTAAATGATGGGATTCTAAATCCTTCCAAAATGTGGAGGATTTCAAGTGAATTCGTTGGAATCTTTCCTTGAGTTTTTTTTTAGAACAACAAATAAAATACTTTGGTTCTTTTACTTTTTTTTGTTTTCGATTTATATTTTGAATTATAATTTTTTTATTATTATTTTTGAATATTTTTTGAGTAGTTTTTTTATCTTAATAGGAAACCCCTAAAAAATCATTAAAAAAATCATAACACAAAATATAAATAAATAATAAAAAAACTAAAATGTTTCCGCCGTTATTCTCGTTAAAAAAAAAACAAAAAAAAACTTTATTCCAATTCCTTTGTCAAACGAACACACCAAGAATGGAATTGGATTTTAATTCCTTCAAATTCCAATTCCTATTGGAATGTTCATATTCCAAATCCTATTCCCTCCAATTCCAAATCCTATGCAAATTCCAATTCCATTCCATTATGTGAAACGAACACGCCCTTAAGGTTATTTTAATACGGCAGACTCCCACCCGAATCAAACTACTTAAGTCTAGGTGATTGCGTGGATCGTGGAAAACAAAGTCTAGAAACCATATGCCTTACTCGCCTGCATAGTCAGATACCCCCATCCAACCGATGTTCGGGATTCTTGTTTGTTTTATGATATGCTTTGGCCGGATCCTAGTAGGGATGTTAAGGGGTGGGGGATAAATGATAAGGGTGATTCATACACTTTTGGTGCTAATAAGGTGGTTGTGGGCCATGCTCATCTGGTTATTTCACATTTTTATATTTTACACTTGAGGTGGCAAAATGGGCAGGTGGGCCAAGTTGAGTAGTGGGCCAAATTAATGGGTTTGGGTTAACTCAAGTAGGCCTTTGATGAACCTTGTTTAATAAAAACAAACAGAACATGAATAAACTTGTTCATTTAGTTATGTTCATCATGTTCATAAACTTACGTTCATTTAAATTCATTTTTGTCCATTCGTAAATATATTCATCTAAATTTATTTAGGCGCATTGTAGGTGCAACATGTTGTTCATGTTTACTTTTAATTGGATTTTAGGATAATTAATTATCCTTGTTCATCTATGTTTAGTAATGTTTGTTCGTTCGTTTACGTTTGTGAACCATTCATTTGTATTGTTAATGAACACGAACACGTTCATTTTCTACACGAAAAGAACAAAAAAGACTTCTTTTGTTTAATTTTTAGTGTTTGATGGGTTTTGGATAAAGTTAAACGAACACCCACGAACATGCAACGTTCGTATTCCTCGGTTCGTTTATAGGCTACCTTTCTTCCGACTGGGTCGTGTTGACCTTAAACACAGTTTGTACACTTGATTAATTTTGTTATACATAGCAAAATAATATTTTTCACCAATTTTAATTATTTTGAATAAAATGAGTTTGTAAGTTTTATGCATTAAAATTACAATTTGGATGACTTTTAACCTAGTTTTTGTTTTTGTTTTGTTTTTTTTAATCAGTTTTGACATTATGGATAAAACATGAGTCAAATTGACCTAGTTATAAATAATTGGGTATTAGCTATGAACTATAACTGGTCTCTTTATCAAAACAATGGGGTAATCTTAAGTATCAATTTGTGTAGGTTGTTGAAGATGGATTTGCTGATAGACAGCTTGTTTCTATATTCTCAACCCCAAATTGTTGTGGTGAATTTGATAATGCAGGTACAATGATGAGTGTTGATGAAAGCTTAATTTGTTCATTTCAACTATTGAAGCCAGCTGATAATAAACCTAGACTTTTATAATGCAATCATGACATGATTACATACGAGGAAAATAATGTCTTATCCATCGTATGTTGCTATGCAGTATCTTATTCCATATCTAAACACCCAAACTGATTTTCCAAAGAATTATCTGAAGGAAGCATCTAAGGTGCACTGATAATGATTTGAATTAGAGTTTATTTTTTTCTTATAACCTCCTATTATGGAATGACCGGTGATATTTTTGCATCATGCTCTACTTCACCCGCACATTTATAGCAACGGCCGTATTTGTTTAGGTACGCATCGAATACCCTGATGTATCTTGTACATGAATTGCTGAAACTTTACATGTTTTTGTTGGTTACAAATATTTGCATTTTTTGCCTTTACAGTTAAGGCCCAAGGTAAATGCTATTGCTAATTACTTATGAATTTATTGATTTGATGATCTTATATCAGGTATTCACAGAAGTAGTCATCCAGCAACCAACAAATCTAGGAACATGCATGTAACTATGTAAGTCATGTTAATTTATCTTTCAACTCAAGTTTCATGTAAAATGAATAATCTTTGCTTCATAAGTGTTTGTTTTTATCTATATAGCTAGCTATCGGTAGACTTAGAGCATCAGCAACGGGCCGAATTGACGTGGCATTGACGGACTCTAACTCCAGAGACTAGCCTGCATTGTGGGAGTAAAGTCTGTATCCCAAGTTTGCAGTGCCAAACAAGTCCCGGACGAAGGCTGGTCCCTTTCGACGCCTATTGTACAATAAAAAAAAAGAAACATTAGAAATTCTTGCAATCTACCAGCTAATTGTAATAGATCACCGTCTTCATCTGCCTGCTTTGGCTACCGGAACACGAGTTGTTGCCGTCATTTTGGTCCCGGTGTGTTTTTGGTGTGTTCGCAACAAAATCATGAGATTAACATGTTTTCATTTTATAGCAGCCGATGATACAATGAAAAAATGGCTTCAAACCGTCATTTTGGTCCCGGTGTGTTTTTAGTGTGTAGAAACCTTCAACGATTAGAGTGATTGTTTTGAAGAAAAATGGCTGCAAGATTTTCATCTTTATTAGAGTTATTGGGTTTCGTAACACAGCTAAATGTTTTGAGTTTTGGGCTGGATTTTAAGATAGCCCACCATAATTTTGGTCCATGTAGTTTTTATTTTTAATTACATATTTCTATAAAAAACTATATTTCTAAAAATATTTGAGTATATAGGAAATATAAAAAATAAGATTTTATAAAAGTTATTTGATTAAATTAATTGTAGAGGTAGGTGATTATGTGGTGGTTTCAGGTTTGTGAATGCTTGTTGTGGAAAAAAGTTGAGGTTTTTGAAAAAAAAAATTGGAATATGATGTGGTGTTTATGTGGCAGTTTGTAAAAGTTTGTTGTTGCAGATGTTCTTAGTAAACTGTTATTTCTTGACTAAAAAGGTTGGTCTAAGAGCAAGTTATTATGCTTCTTTGAATCTTACATGGTTATTGTTTTGGTCAAAATTGTCAAAGCAATAATTGAACAAATTCGTTACGTAAGGTAGAGTGTTCTTCAACAATATGGTAAGTAAATGCGGGTAAAAGTAAAAATGAACACAGCGATGTAGCGAGTAAAAGCCTAGGATGCTGGAGATGATCATCGGAAAAAACCTTGGGAGTGGAAAATTATCCCCTGCCTCAATTTATTAAAGTGAAAAATGTGGTTACAACCCGAGAGCTGATTGAGAACAAGAGCTGAGTACAATTATAAGTGTTGTGAGTGCATAAAGAATGTGTCCTAGGTTTTTCTCAACAGCCTCATTATATAGAAATAAAAATAACTATAAATTCTATAAATCCGAGAACCCTAGCCGCCATGACTGTTTGAAGACTTGTTCTCCAATCCCACGTGCATTTCAACTGGTCCTCTGAGCTCTTAGGTGGAATTAGTCATCTAGTCGTTGTAGGCTGGTATAGAATTGAGTAACCTACAAGCATAACACAAATATAATATATAGTCAGTTAGTTCAATATCCTGCAGCTAGCTAGGAACCCAAGCCATCAGAATAATCATCAGGATCATGCTAGGGATAAAATGACCCCTAACAGTTATATTCATCTAGAATTCAAAAATAGGTAACAATTTCTGATGCAGATAGTATAAATATTTGGTGATGCAAGTATATAACATCAAGTAATCTAGGACCCGAGAAACCCGTCTAGACCCGAACCGATTATTCGTATAGGTTCTCGGGTCTAATCTTTTCCATGGGTTGGTTTAGTGAGTAAGACCCGTTTGTTAACCCCTAATTATTTGAATGAGTACTTTCGATATAGGAAAAAAACCTTGACTTGACCCTTAATTGATTTCTTTGACTTCATGCATTGGTTGTTTTGTAGATAGAAAAGTTAAATATAGTCATCTAGGAGCTTGATAAGGAAAAGAAAGAAGAGAAATAAATGTTAAACAGAATTATTGCGGAGTTGTGACTAAAAAGGAAAAGGAAAATGAAAGGTGAAGAAAGATGCTATCCACAATGTAGCAACTCTTTGGTCACAAAGTGGCCGCAAGTTGTAAAAAGGCAATGTGACAATTGAGACAAAACCAGGTACACCTTAATACACAATTACCAATTTAATGATTAAACGCGTATTACGTACCGAACACACGAATAACCGAACGGGTCTGGTTATGACCCAGATATCTCGTGGGGCCATCTATATGTGATATACGTTTAATATAAGCTAGCATATTAATATTATGGCCGTAGTTCGATAGCAAACCAGTTAAACGAAAACATGCTCGTTTAACTACCCGCTATAGATTTGAACGCAAAAGAGAGTTACAAAACAAGCATTGTATCATCCGTTAAGCTGAAAAAGAGTTACCAAACACTTACTTGAAATGTTTTAAGCGATCCGTGAAAATATTTTCGATTTTTACAAAAGTGTAGTATGTTTTTATAAATTTACACAAAAATAGCTGAAAAACACTCGTTTTCGCGCTGTTTGTCGTACCCGATATATTTTTCTTGCCAAAAACTGAATCTGAAATAAACTTGGACTTGAAATTTCACACGCGGGCACACAAAACAATGCATATTGGCCAAAATGGGGCCCAAAAGGGGGGCTAAAGCTCCCGGCCGCCATTTTTGAAAAACACCACCTTTTTACTTTTCTTCATATTTAAATAAGATTTTTAGAGATTTTTCACACATCTCACGCATATTCTGGACAGAGAAACTTCTGATCATTCTCATACATACAAACCTTCAAGGTAATTCATCAATTTTAATCCATTTCAAGCTTGTTTAATCTAAGTTTTTCAATAAAAATTGAACTATGATTATCAAAAATCACTCCTAGCCATTCAAAAACCCTAAAAATGATTCATAAACATGTTTTGATCCTACACATGATTAGGAATCTGAATTGATATCATTTTTGGCCATAAACACGGATTATAGGGTTTAAACGGCGTTTTTATGGTTCAAAAATTCCGTTTAAAACCCTAACCTTCATGGCTGGTCTCTTGATGATACATGCTTGGTTTGTGATAGAGGAACTGTACCTAGCTTATGTAGATGCAAAAGGACCCAGAAATTGGATTAAGAAAGCAAAAATGGGCGAAAACCGCAAAGGTAATGCCGAAATGCTCGATTACAGGCTGTTTAGGTTAAGGTTGTGATGTGCATATTGTTAGGTCATAAAACTTTACAGGGACATCAGTGGCAATATGATTTGGTCCCTGTTCAAAATTGGTAATTTTTCGACCATCCAAGAATATTTGGCGAATTTATTACCTAATTGGGGTGTTTATTTGGGAAAAATAGTTAAAATGCTTCAAAATTATGAAAATTTGTGGGGAACTCGGATTTGGTATATTATGATCATGTATGAAATTTGGGGTCATTTTGAAAACCCTAAGTATGTTTTGTGTATTTGCGTTTATTTGAATTTTCATAATCGTTTTTGGATCGGAAATGATATTTAGCAAGATTGTTAGAGTTTAGGATTTTTTTCAGGTTGTTTTGGGACACATTCTGATTAGTCAAGAATTTTGGTAGAATTTTTGGAGATCGTTTGGTATAAACGGACGATTTTCGGGCTAAATATAGCAGATAAAATGAATTCTTATAAATTAATAAATCAGTAAATAATTCCAAAAATATTTTTATAAATGAATTCTTATAAATTGTTAAGTGGATAAATTTTCATAATTTAAGGATTGACGGATGATTAATTATGCTAATTTAAAGGTTAAACAAATTCAATTATAATAAAAACTAACGAGTTCGTGATTAACGAACGCGTTGGAATATCAGGACATCAAGAGTGATCAGAAATGATATTTCTGGATTAATTAAGTAAAAACGAAATTTTTATGAGAAACCCAGACAATTTGAATAGATTGTGCGCGTTTTTGTCAAATCAAACTGAATAAACAGAACGAGCCCCGTAGCGGATCTAGAACCCCAATATGTGATCTTTCTTTATAAGTTAATCATTTTATCGACCAACACATTTACCCAAGCTTACATTCCCATAACTGTTTTATGAACGCATAAACGAACAACTTTGTCCAGCTGGGAAAACGGGAAAACTGAGCCAAGTTCGGTTTAAAGTATTAGACATTTAACAACATCACAAACTAAACCTAATGATACTTTTTGGGCGTTCCAGCTATACCTAGATTAGATAGACAGCCCAATTTAGTATTGAGATTATAATAATATTAAAATATTACTATTATTATAATATTGATTATAGGGGTTAGTGATGCGAGTCAAACGAACTACAAGCTGATGCCGTACTGAATCCCTATTAGACCGTGAGTTTCATGACCCCACTTTAAACTGTTTTTATGAACTTTTGGGGTGAAAAACATGTTGATACATATCTGTATACACTGAATTGTTTGATGATGGGAATTATCTAAGTGATAACACATGGAAGTCCCCACGAACACAGTGATTAACTTCGAGTCGGTGGCTTGTGGATAGTACTATTGGTTTGACAAACCCAAACGGAGCCGCCACGGTTTGCCGAGACATAAAAACCGTTTGTACATGACCATAATTATACAAACACGCTATGTAGTGTTAGACATAGCTACTCGGGGCATGTTGTGGGCGAAAAGGGGGCCACAGTGGTTGATTGAGCATGGGAAATGGATGCACGCAGCACAGAGTCAAGGCTTCACTGTAGCTTAGCATAATTACATCATAAACATACAAACAAATATACTTGTGAACGTACATACATACATACTTGCATATTTACAACTATGATTGTTGTACGCACAACTGATTTCTTGATACTCGTGAAACTCACCAACTATTTGTAGTTGACCCGTTTTAACATGTTTTTTAGGTACTGGTTTGGATTAAAAAATCAATGTGCTACATGTTTAACTTGCGATCAATGCTGGGTGAATTGATGCAAGTGTGCTAGTAAGAAGTAAAGCCGCTAAACGGGCTGGATTTAGTCTATATCACCTAGTTGTAATAAAGTTAGATTGATGTAAAATATTGAAAACTAGTTTGTATTGTTCTTTATAAACAATGTGATTGATACCAGAGGTGTCTGTTACATTTCCGTTTTACGCTTCCGCAAATCGATCAACGGGGTGTGACAGGAAAGCGGTGCAAAAACGTAGCAATAACTCAGTTGCAAAATGAAAAACATCACCAACAAAGCGGTTGCAAAGGCATCGCAACAATGTGGTCACAAAAGCGGTTGCAAACTGTTCTATCGCAAAAAAAAAGAGCATTTGTAACCACTTTTATGGTAGCAAAATCTGGTCAATTTGCGACCACTTTTATCACAGTTTTTATTGCAAAATGGTCGCTGCAGCGCAGCTGCTACCATTTTGCGACCACAAATATCTAAATTCAGAATCCCCAGTCAAATTTCAAGGTATTTCTAGTTTTCTTTTCTGTTTACATCACATTAACACTTTTGTTGATTTGCATTTTGCAAATATGGAATTAAGAAGATACTAATTATTATATATTTTGGCTTTCGATGTCATTGACATAGTGTAATCATATAAAATGATAACATGACAGGAAAATTGAAATGAAGAAGGAGGGAATTTTATTACTCCAGAATAAAAAATTAAAATGCAAATGAAACAAACAAATTATATATATACTACAACATATGCGGCACATATGTTGATAACTTCAACATATGTGCTCACCCCCCCCCCCCCAATTCAAGTTGAAGGTTGAGAAAACCCCAATTTGCGCAGAAGCTCATGAAAATGAGGCCCAACTAAACTCTTGGTTAAAAGATCAGCAAGCTGGTTAGTTGTCTTTGTAGCAAATTCATGAGACCTTCTTGTAACTTCTCGCAAACAAAATGACAAACAATTTCAGTATGTTTTGTTCGCTCATGGAAGACAAGATTCTTGGCAATGTAAATTGCAGCTTGGCTGTCACACATTGAGGTTGACTGGAGTAATATTAGGGATATTAAACTCAGTAAGAAGGTCTAGTTAACTATGCAAGCTCGGCACTAACACTTCGAAGCGATCGGTACTCATCTTTAGCAGAACTTAAAGAAACAGTGGGTTGTTTCTTAGATTTCCAAGAGATTGGAGAACCACCAAGAGAAATATAAAACCTATTGACCGATCATCGAGTATTAGGATATGCCGCCCAATTTGAATCACAGAAAGCTTCTGAGTCAAAAGAAGGATTATTATTGAAAAGCAATCCTTGAGACAAAGTACCTTTGGCATATGAAAGAGTGTGAAAAGCAGCCGTCCAATGAGGTAGTCGTGGATCTTGCATGAATTAACTTAAAAACTGAATAGCAAAAGCAATATCAGGTTTTGTGTAAGTAAGGTAATTGAGTTTACCAAAAAGTTTCCTGTATTGCAAAGGTTCAGCAATAGCAAGACCCTCATGAGCTTTCAGTTGTAAATGATGAGGTAATGGAGAATTGGTGATAGAAAGATTGGAAGCATCAAATTCTAAAAGCATGTCTTTGGCAAGTTTGCGTTGACACATGATAACACCCTTAATGGTATAAAGAACCTCCATTCCTAAAAAATAATTAAGTGGTCCCAGATCTTTAATCTTGAAGGAAGAATCCAGAAAAATTTTAAGATTATTGATCTCTTCCAAATTATTCCAAGTAACCAAAATGTCATCAACATATACAACGACATAAACCACTGATGATCCCATAGATTTGGAAAACAAAGAGTGATCATTCTGGGAACTCATATATCCTCTTCACCGCAATGCAGATGACAATTTATCATACCATTGTCGAGAAGCTTATTTTAAACCATATACAGATTTCTGAAGTTTAAGCACTTGATTATTAAGGAGCTGCATACCAGGTGGTGGTAGCATATAGATGTCTTCATCTAAATCCTCATGAAGAAAAGCATTGTTAACACCAAGTTGAAAACGAGGCCAACTTCGTTTGGTAGCAACAGCAACAAGACTTCGAACGGTGGTCATTTTGATAACATGAGAAAAAGTCTCAGTATAATAAATCTCTTCTTTTTTAGTATCTCCTATTACCACCAACCATGCTTTACAATGCTCAACCGTGCCATGTACTCTGTGTTTAACTTTAAACACCCATTTGTTTTTTATAACCTTCTTTCCAGTGGGAGATCAACAACAGCCCAAGTATTAGTGTTTTCAAGAGCCTAAAACTCTGCTTTCATGGCATCTTGCCATGCAGGAATAGTGGCAGCTTCTTTATACGAGGTAGGCTCATGTGCTAGATGATTTTATGTGTTACACAATTTAGTACATTATGCTCAATTAACATGTTATTATTTATTATATAAAAATAATAGCTCAAGCATATGCTTATAATATTATCTATGTGAAATTACATGCTAAATGTGTATATGTTTAGTTCGTAGATTGTTTTGATGAAATTGTGATCAATTGCGCGTATTTGCATGTTTTCGGCTTTTATAAAATAGTTTTAATAAAAATATCAAATAGGATTATTTTTATTAGATTGAGTTAGTGTTTTATTCATAATGATTCTTTATTACCCGGCTTGGTGTATAAATTGCTTGTTTAAGTCAAAACTCGTTTAATAAGGGACTATTCTTGTAATTATTGATTTAAACAATATTAAAATAAAATCCCAATCGTAAACCCGTCGATGTGCCTGTCCTCTCCCCCTCTCATGATTTCAAGAAACCATGAGGCCTAATCACCTTCAATTGATTCTTGATTCTTGCAATTGGTGGTATCTTTGAGTGATTCACACGATTCCTAATGTTACTTGGTAAGTTTTATGCATTGATTTTATGTTTTGATGAATTCTTGTGAAACCCTAGATGTCTAATCTCTATAATTTTGATAATTATAATGTTAATTGATGAATTAGATACCTAGAGATGTCATAAACATGTCAGGGTTTGAGTTTTGATGATAACAGTTTGCTGACAGATTCGTACTCGTTTATTGCTTGGTCTGTAACTCGATAATACTTGATTGTTTTTTATCGATTCTTGTTTCCATTATGTTATAATTTGAGTCTAGCTTCCAGAATGTTATGATTTGTAATTTTTGGACGAGTGTTGAATGGTTTTTATGATTTTATAAGAACATGTGTCAAAGCTTATGCGGGGAGCCAAATTCTGGTCTGTATTCCCGACATCATAACTCTTTTGTGCCAGGTCTAAATGGGTTTGTTCCACTTCTGGAACTTCATATTTTGAGTTAGGATTCTAACGCAGTTGTAATCGTTTAATTTCATTTAGTATTAATTTTTAAAAAATTAAAACCCTTTTGTTGTGCACTGAAATAGCTGCACGTACCTTTATGTGTTGGATGAAATTTTATGATTTTTTTGTGTAATGGAAAAATATAACAAAAATAGATTTATAAACCTAAGACATTTATGCAACTCTTGTAAAATTTTCATAATTTACTTCTATGATTTTCCTATGTAATAAAATACATCTTTGCATGCTAAAATCTGTCTTATACATACAGAATCTGTTCATGTGTTATATGATGAGATGCTTGATAATTTGGTCAATACTTAATGTATGATACTTGTTAGGACACTTGTTACTATTGACATTAATATAATCACCAACGGGTTGTTGGGTCAAGCTTGTTGCATTGCGAGTCATTACATGAACCATAGGACTATGTGTTGTTGAACACTTGAGTTGTCTAGTTACATGAACGCATTCTCATAAGTTAAACACTTGTACTAGGTAAAAGTAATCAAGTCAAGTACATGCATTTGGTTTTGAGGAAAGTCTATTGAATGCGTCACCAGGTGAGTTCATACTTTTTTCCTATTTGTTTTCTGGATTGAAAACAACAAAACTATTTTCGTATACTTGCTTTCTGGATTGAAGACAACAAAACTATTTTCTTTTACTTGTTTTCTAGATTGAAAACAACAAAGCATTTTCCTTACTTGTTTTCTGGTTTGAAAACAACGAAAAATTTTCCATACTTGTTTTCTATATTAAAACCACAAAACATTTGCCTATACTTTTTTCTGGATTGAAAACACGAGCATACTTATATATTGGTTTTCTGGAGGAAAACACAGTGACAAGTTTTGGATTTATGTATTTCTTATATATCACAAGTGTATACTAGATGCCCTCATATCACTTAAAGTCCTTACATACCTTGAACCGTTAGGATGGGATTGCGGGGAAATTTAAGTAGTACTACTGGGTTTGGTAAGCCCCAACTACTATCATGTTGACCCTTGAGTATTTATACTTTCCAGGTTACTAGGTATGCTAAGGAGTACGTGCATGCATTTGTTTGGAGTTTCATTATAGCATGGATATTTAGTTTACATTGTCTTGTGCTTGGATGGGTTGTACATGTCTGAGCATGTAACCCCTCTGTTTTTAAATTGTTCACATTTACGCTTCCGCAAACGCAATTTACACTGTAACTGTATGTTCTCATATTAATGAGTGATAATGAATAGTATTTTTCATTATTAAATGACTGTTCATATTGACAAGTGGCTAGATCCTGGTATGTCACGCACCTCGTGGTAAAATCCTGTTAGTTGAAATTTGAGGGTGTGACAATTACAGACATAATCATTAAAATAAGAAGGTGGAACAGAAGTTCTGGAAGACCTTCTAACAGGTGGATCAATAGAAGTAGGGAGCATAAGTATCTGAAATATTAGGAATAGAAGGAACAAAATCGGGAGTCAGAGTAGAAGCAGAAGCTGGAGAAGGATCATCAAAAAATTGATTGATGATGTTAATGGATGGAAAAAGAAGCTTTCTTTAGTGTTGGTGATCGAAGGGAATAAAGCTTCAAAGAAAACGACATCTCTTGATATGATGACCTTGTTTGTGTCAAGATCATATAATCTGTAAGCCTTTTTACCAAGAGGATATCCCATAAAAACACAAGGAACAACCCTTGGTTTGAATTTGTCTCGTCCATGAGTCAAAGTGGAAGCGTAAGCAAGACAACCAAAAGACTTCATATGAGCATAAGAAGAAATTTTTCCTGTTAAAACCTCATATGGGGTTTTATTGTTAAGAATTTCAGTGGGAAACCGATTGATCAAATGTGTTGCAGTTAAAACACAGTCACCCCAAAACTGAACAGGAAGTTTATATTCAAACATTAGAGCTCTCGAGGTCTCAAGCAAATGTTTATGCTTTCGTTCAACAATATCATTTTGTTGAGGGACAGCGACACAAGTAGTCTGATGAATAATGCCTTTACTCAATAAGTAAGCACGTTGAACTAACCCAGTCCCTAGTTCAAAACCATTATCAGACTGAATGCATTTCACAATGGTGCCAAATTGATTGCTTACCATTTCAATGAAAGATTGAAGGATGGGAAATGCATTGCTTTTAATGGAAAGCAAATGTGTCCTAGTGGTATCCCTATAGTCATCTACAATGGTTAAAAAATATATAAAACCATTATAAGTAGTTGTATAATAAGGCCCCCAAACATCAACATTAATTAGCTCAAAATTTTTGCTGGTTGATGTAGAGCTAATTGGAAAAGATAATTTATGTTGTCTTGCCTTAGGGCAAATATCACAATGCTTGATAGATTTGAAAGAAGCATTAGAAATGAAAGGTAATTGTTTAATTTTGTAAATTGGCAATTGCCCTAGACGATTATGCCAAATTTCACTGGTTACAACATAATTACAAGCCTTATTAAATAGAAAAGAACTATCAGCAAAATTCTTGGTTGCCCCAAGAAGATAGAGACCATCCAGCATTTCACCAAGAACCAGAGTGCTCTTTAGAAAAGAGGCCTGTAAAACACAATTGTTTTTAGAAAAAAAGAACAATATCATTAGTATCAGAATATAATCTTGAAACAGAAAGAAGATTAATTCTAAAGCGTGGTACCAAAAGAACTTTTGACAAAGAAAGTTTATTAGTTAAAGGAACAATTCCATACTGATGAACAGTAACACTTGTTCCATTAAGAAGAGTGATAAAAATTGTATTTTTGAGAAAGGATACGCCTGAAAACAAATTTTGATCATGACACATATAATCATTTTTACCAGTGTTAATGATCCATTTGGAAGAAAATTCTGAAGAATTGCAAGACATTATACCTCGGAAAGAATCATGATTGATGGTTGAAGTATTGTTAGCAACATAAGTAGTTGCAGGCCCAGTTTGAATTTTGTTTTGCTGCAACAAAACCATAAAGTCATGATATTGTTGCTGAGTGATCCTTGCTAATCAGACTGATTTTGATAACCTTTTCCTTGTTCCTCAGCAAGGTTAGCAAACTTCTTGCCTTTAGCAAATTTATAGTCTTTTAGAAAACCAATCAACTTATAGCACTTGCTCACTGAATGCCCATTCCTTTTACAGTGAGTGCACACCAAAGTTCTTCTATTTTCTCCAGTTCCACCATTGAAAGGTCCTATAGTATTTGCATGCATAGAAGCAGAGGATGCAGTGAAATCAGTGGTGGTGATGTGGATTTCTCTCTGTTTTTCATCTTGCATCAAGATCCCATAAGCACGATCAATGGAGGGAATGGGCTGCATCATCAGAATATTGCTTCTGATCATATCATAGCTCGAATATCATAATTAAGAGTGTTAAGAATCCAAGATATCTCCATATCATTGCATTTTTGTCAATAGGCAGGATGTGGTTGATTACTTGGCATGGTGACGGTGTTATTGATGAAGCCTAGTTTGTTCTTAGTTGAAAGAGCAATAGTCATTGCTCGTTTCCAGGCTCCAAAACCACTTCCGTCAAAATATTTTGAAACCAAAATCATGCCAGGGTGATTAGACGGATGAAGGTAGATAGGATTCGAAGAATCAATGGTGATGTTTTAAACAAAGAAGTGTTCAGGGCATCCATTTAGAAAAACACGGAAAAACGAGCTTAAACGTTTGAACAAAGAAGACTTATGCACTGAAAAGGAGGAAGAAAGACTTATGCATTGCGTAAGTTTCTGCAACGTATAAGTATAAGGACTTATGCACCACGTAAGGTTATACGACGTATAAGTGTGAGATAGAAAACTTATGCACCGTATAAGTCAAGGACTTATGCAGCGTGTAAGTTCAAACCAAGGGAAAATGGCAGAAAAATGAGAGGAAAGGAAAGAGAAAATGTCTGAAACCTTGAGAGAAGGCTCAGGAATAAGAAAGGAACATTCTGAGAGATTTTGATGGAAATTGTGAAAACTCAAAAGAAATGAGAAAGGGATGAAAAGAAGATATTAATGGAAGAAACAAGATAAAAACCAGCTGAAACAGAGGAACAATATGAAGATAATGAGCAAAAGATCAAATAACAAGAGAAAACAGCTGATGAAGAGAGAAAAACCGAAGAAAAGATTGAAAAATCCCGATTAAAATGAAGTGCAGGTCTTAATATCCATGTTCTGATGCCATGCAATCGTATAAAATGATAACACGAAAGGAAAATTGAAATAAAGAAGAGATGGAATTTTATTGCTCTAAAATCATAAATTACAATACAAATGAAACACACAAATTATATATACTACAACATATGCGATGCATATTTTCATAACTTCAACATTTGTGCTCACACATAGTGCCTAGTTTGTTAATTCACATTGATTAGTAGACATGTGTGATTGAAGTAGTGGTACATGATTATAAATGTAGCCAAAACAAGACAAACAGTTTTTTATAAGCAAGAAATGAAGAAAACCTAACAATAGTGTGCTTCACTAAAGGATAATAATCGCCAAAAATGAACTTTCAATCAAAGCATCAAATGAATAACAATGATCTAAAGCAAACAAAACAAAGAAATAGAGAATCTGAAGACGCAACCATTATCAACCCAAAACATAAGCATTACCGTCATTTGTTGTTTTCTTTATCTAACATGTTTTGACTCAAACCCTGCCCGATTTTGGATAAAAGTTTGAGTACAGAAACTCAGAAACATCATACTTAAAGATTGGAGCATCGATGCGTTTTGGGCTCGTTTACTAAAATAATAATGTTTCAATTTTAAACAAAAAGAGGAGTTTTGGGTAGGCTTTCAAATAATTTACTAGAAGACGGCGACATTCAAATGGTAGATTTTAAGCCCAATCAAGATGCATCATTATATCCTATTTTGACTTTTAAAGTCAAATGTATCATTCATGAGTTTTCGACTAGATGCTCCATAATGATGGTCAGATGATATATATAAACCACTAATATGGTATTATTGTTTATTTTTTTAGTTTAAGGATGTTAGGTTAAATTGTGTATTTTTTGGCATAGTTTTCTTAAATAGGATGTCATGGGATTAAATCCTATAGAGTGCAAAACAATTTAGTCATTAAAAGAAGGTTTTCTTATATGTATGAAAAAATAGAGTTCGTTTAAACTAGGAAAGTTTAGAATCCTTTGGGCTTGCTTGTAAATGAATCGAGTCATATTCAAAGTTTGCTCAATCATTTGGCTCATTTAAGCTAAAGCTAAATGTTAACATCGATAAACTACAACCCAAAACTATAGCCACACACACAGAGAGAGACCAACTCTTGTCTATTAGATCGATTAATCAATCAATATCCGGTGTAATTCCATCAATAGCAGAGGTGTAAGTAAGGTCTGAGGAGGGGTGTGATGTTGTCAAGTTGGCACACCGTATCCCTATCCCAAAGAATTGAGAGGTGGCTTTCAAAAAGACCCCCAACTCCAAAGACCATATGTAATATGAAAAAAAAACAAAGTTCAGCAGTAGCCCTCTAGACATTAGAAGGAAATATCATAATTAAAATTTAGAAATTAAATATTATAAAAATTTATCATTTAGCACTAACAAATAGATAAGCAATTAAGTTATAAATTAGTTAAGATGAGTTGAGTAAGTATATATATATATATATATATATATATATATATAATAACGCATAATCTATAATATATATAAACGAAACCCCTATAATTCTACGTGTCGCGATGTGATCGCTCCCTCCTTTTATGGAAGTCACCAGATTACTTGATTTTTAAATGGAGGCATCTCATTGATTTAACCCAAATTAATGGATATGGGTCTTATCAAAACCAGATAACTCTTAAATGGGTTATAACGTCTCATTAAATTAAAAATGAATCTTACCAATTATTTGATATGAAAATCCTATAAAATAGGGATATACTAAAATTTAATATCCAATTTAAAAAGAAAAATATATTATTTATAATTAATAAACAATTTTATAGTAAAAAACATAAGCGGGTCATGGGTCACCAAATCCAGATAGCTTTTAAACGGGTTATAACATATCATTTATTTATGAAACCCTTTCATCATCAAACCCTAAGTATATTATTAACTTTGTTACAATAAAGAAAATTAAAATCCAAAAAATAAATATTAAAAAACGAAAAATGTAAAACAACCATTCTCTCAAGCCATCAGTTGCTTTATTTGTAAATAAAGGCTTCTCAAGCATTTGACCCGAATTCACGAGTAAAGGTCTCACCAAACCCAGATAGCTCTTAAACGGGTTATAACATCTCATTATATTAAAAATTAATCTCATCAAATATTTGATATGAAAATCCTATAAAATAGGAATATACTAAAAATTAATATCATATTTTATTTAAAAAAAGATATTATTTATAACTAAGAAACAATTTTATAATAAAGAAAATAAACGGGTAATGGGTGTCACCAAATCCAAATAGGTTTTAAACCGGATTATAACATATCATTTATTTGTGAAACTATTTCATCATCAAACCTCAAATATATTAATTATTAACTTTCTTACAATAAATAAAATTAAAATCCAAATATACATATATAAATATTAAAAACGAATAATGTAAAATAACTCACATAATACGGAGAATAAAATCTAGTAATAAATAAATAGATAGATAGATAGATAAAAATAATAAGAACAAAATATAAAATATAAACGTTTGGAGATGTGATATGCAAAGGGAATAATATTTTGTCACGTGAAAAAATAAGGTAAAAAGGAGCCTAAAATATTATTTTATTCCTAAAAGTTTTTAATGTTAATTCTACGTCTTCAGAACTTCTATCTTCAAGCTTGTCCTCAGAGAGGTTCAAGCCTAACAATCATGCCTAATTTTCTTGTCCCTTAGAATTAAACAACAAAATCTAGGAAGCAATGTATGAGTAAGTTTTTTATGGACAACGGTATTTACGTCCATTTACTAGTTCCACTAAGTTTGTAAAATTCAAATAATTTTTATATAGCTCACTATTTAAAAAATAATATAAAATGAAATTGCGTATATTTTTTCTCTACAATATTATAATATTGATATGCTTTTATTAAAAAAAATAATAATAAGCATTTTTTAAGTGTAAGACGCTGCTCGAAAATTATGCTCTTATATCGAATACATTGTGTGTAACATGTTACATGCCCAGTTTTGGAATACTGTTATGGTTACAAAAACTGGTGTGTTGTTATCCAATATTACATAGTGTTGTTATGGCTTATGTTCGTTAACGGTGTTGTTACACAACTTATACAAGGTCTTTTTGTGCTCAGATAAAAACTATTGTATTGTTATCCATTTTTATATGGTATTATTAGGCGTGTGTTCATAAATGGACTTGAGCTCATAACAACACCAATTAAATGGTAAACTCAACACAATCTCGTAATATGTTTCACACGTCTAAAACATGAATAAAATATTTATCTATATCTATATATATATATTACATATAAAACATATAAGATGGACAAAATGGTAATTTGACCCCTTAAGACGCCGCTAAAATTTAATGTACTGTATTGGCAGCTAGTTACGTCTGGCCACATTAAAGTCTCTCCGACGATCATAATGGCAATCATTATCACAAATGAAACTGCCACTCACTTACCCTTCCATTCTTCAATTCACTTTATCAAACGCTTATCAACGATCTGATCTCTAACTTAATTAAAGCTTAAGCTTTACGTTTCCTGGCCGACCGACACAATGATCTATTTCAGCATAGTGGTCTCAAAAATTGAAGATTTATTCTCACCTATTATTGAATTTTAAGGTTTCAGGTACCTAATTTTCTATGTTTGGTTGTAAATTCAAGTGTTAGGGTTCTTATTGTTTCGATTCATTAACCTGCGATTTTGGAGTTCTTGGGTGCGATTCTTTTTTTTTTGTTAGTCATGAATTGGGTTGGTGCTATGGATTATATTTTGGTTAAGTTTTGGGGTTCAATTGCTATGGGTGTCAATTTTATAATTCGGTAATTTGGGTGACATCATTAATATACAGTTTCTCATTCCTGTTCATACAACTTATTTTTTTTCTTTTTTTGTCAGGCAATTTGTAACAAATTGGAATGGAAGGTGTACCACTAGCAAAGCAATAAGAATGTTTCCGTGATCTCTACTTACTCATCTTTGTCAACAGGTCAAACCTTTACTCTTACTTATGATACATAAACTATTGTGCGTTATGCGATAATGATGTAAACTAAGTTTTTTTATTTGAACTACTTAATTGTAATGTGAGTATGTTCAATGTTGTAATGAATTAGGTTGAGAGTAACTTCATCACGGGTTCTAGAAATCAAAATTCATAATGTTTCATTCTTTGTTTTCTCTAACAATTATTATGCAAATACTGCTGCTGGTGAGTCCATATTACATCTTAGTATGGTCTATATTGGTAAAAGTTGAAACTGGTGTTCTATCTGTTTGGATAACTTAGCTATTTCCCATTGGGTCTATTAGAAGTTGGCTAGCTACCTCAATGTAGTTTTTCGTGTTCGTTCGTTTAAAATATAAACGAACATAACCAAACTTCTTGTTTGATATGATTTTTATATAATATTTGCAGTGTTGTTTCTAGTGTTGTGATCCTGCTCATTTTATTCATGGCTGCCCTTTAACACGCAGGTCAGGTTAAATTACATCTGTTTTGGAAGATCAAGAAAGCTTTAGATGACTGCAAAATGTCAACTCAGTTAGATCATGGCTATCCTAAAGCCTGTTTAACAGTTGGCAAGTAAGATTGATGCTGATTCATCTTTAGTGCTTACATAGGCTTATTTAGTCCTAAACTTTGTAAGTGACCCTTTAATTTGATACTGGTTTATCTTTTGTGCTTACATAGGCTTATTTAGTCCTAAACTTTGTAAGTGACCCTTTAACTTTATTAAAGTTGGCTTTTATGGCTTGAGAAATATAGGCTTTACGGTTTCAGGTTCAACTAATCAAGTAAACTGAAACTTAAATGAAATTACAAAAATCCTGATACCAAACCCAAAAGTAACTAAAAAATGCAAAACTAAAACAAACCTGAAACAAAAGCAACAACCAATCACATCAAAATGAAACTATAAACCAAAGATCACATAGACGATATAAAAATTCGAAACCAAACCGAAACAAAACTAACAACCAAAAAATGGAACCAAAACGCAACTAAACCTAAAGAAACCGAAACAAAAAATTTATACCGAATCAAAATGAAACATAAAATCAAAAAACTGACACCAAACCCTAAATCGAAAAAACTAACCAACCCGAAATGAAGTAATGTTTGTGGATGATGTTAAATAGTTCTTTAATGTTTATGAAAGTCCTGACTTTGCTGGTTACAAGTATGTGCCTATTTATACATGTTGACCACAATATTTGACTTTTGATCATTACTTGTAGTGCTTGCATACCATACAAGGAAGCGGCGATGGAATTTTATGATGAAGTGCATCCTGTAGCTCAGGTTGGTATTAACATATTAAATGCTTATTTGTTTTTATTTACTAAAGTTATAGTGTTTTAAAACTTGTGCCATATTGATTTGTTGCCAAATCTATCGGCATCATTAACACTTTTGTAAAAATGCGCAGTGAGGGGAAACTGATTGAATATAATACATATTGTGAAGCTTCTATTCTATAACTGTAATTGAGGATGCTATGAAAGGTACTAAAAAGATATTTTAAAAGTAATATATTTACATTTAAACTACAAAACTTGATGCTCATTATGTTTTTAATGTTGATGAATAGAAGTTAATGACCAAACTACACTTTAATTGCAGCTCGAGGTCTCGAGAATGGAGAAGCATCTTTCTCTTCTCATATCGGGAAACACTTTGTGTAGGTTGGTGCCAGTGCCTTGTCTTGGTTGGTGCCGGTGCCTGGTGGTGCAGGGAGACCTTGTCATTTGATGCCAAATGTAGTGGAGCCAGCATAATAGTTTTTGATATCGACTATGGTATGCTTTACTTTGAAAATTCGAAATATATCAACTTTATTTCACTATAACTTAAGTTACAAAAGTGGAACTTATATAAGCTCTCTTTGATAATTCTAGCGGTGTCGGGTTGATGTGGTTTCAATTATACATATTATTATATAAATATTCTCTATACTTTTAAGTGCTTTTGAGCCAAGTTTTTTATTGAATATTATTAATTTTTGGTTCACATGTGAGTTTAAAGGTTTATTAAGACAAGAGCTAATACGGAGTATTTTATTAAACTTGAGACGAATGAGCAAAACTTACAAAAAGTTTAATATATGCTGATTTTCTTCAACACCAATTCTATAGTACTCTAATGATTATTCGTTTATTTTAAATACGAAACAAATATCACAATGATTCAAAATATATTACTAATATTGAAAGTTGATGTTAGTTTTTTTACGTAGACCCATGGAGAGGGAATTATTATAATAAATCATAATTTACTTCATGTAGGCATTTGTTTGAAGGCCCAAACTAATTTTAAAGATTGGATTTGTAATAGGCCAATGATGACGGAAAAAGAGTTTACTTGAAAAAAGAAAAGCTACATGGGCTGTGGGCTATGACTAAAGCCGGAACCCTTGGAATATTAGACTTTTATGGCAGCTCAAATATAAATTAAAAAGAAGGGCCGCTCCCTGGAGATGAAAGGAAGTGTTTTTGGAGAGGGGGTTTCGACAAAAGGCAAGGAGAAAGAAAAAAAAGAAGAGAAAGCCGTTGGTTTGAGCAGAGAGCGTTAGGGTTCAACACCTACTCATCCAAACATCATTATTATTCAGTTTGAATTTATTGTTTTCGTTATGAACTCATTATTTGAATTTATTTATTTTGGTTTGTTCTTGAGTATGGTTGTTGGCTAAACCCTTAGACCACCTAGGTTTATGATGAAATTTTGTTGACGTTGGATTTTAGTTTGGACTTTGCTTTTGTTATGGTTTATGATTAAGTAAGAGGTTTCTTGTTATTTATTCGATGCATATGTGTGCTTAGGATTGTTTGACAGGTTTTATTGTTCCACAGTTTCCTTGGTGATTGTCTGTCATATGATAGGATTCTGTTAGGTCATCTACTGTGTGTTTTTGACTAGTTTATGGTTGATTTGCAATAAAGCCATAGGAACAATATTAATAAATCAAATACACTTAAGTGTGCTGCTAATCTAAATAGCTGTAAGGTGATAGATTATATGATAAGTCTTGGTTGATTAAGATTGCTAGATTTAGTTCTTCGTAAGGAGTCTGTCTAGGTTTGATTTTTCAGCTTTGTTTATGTAGTCGAGTGAATACTTTAAGCTACCTTTGATTTCCGCGCTGTAAGGTAGGATTTCTGATAGAGACACTTGTCATAAAATAATTAGTGACCGTAAGCGAGGCTAATTAAACTGGTG
Source organism: Bidens hawaiensis (assembly GCF_021521415.1). NCBI lineage: Eukaryota > Viridiplantae > Streptophyta > Magnoliopsida > Asterales > Asteraceae > Bidens > Bidens hawaiensis. The sequence continues at coordinate 88,484 of NW_027496918.1, read as the reverse complement.
TTTTTAAGAGCTTAATAGAGATCCATAGGTGTCTTTTTTAGAAGGGTCAGGGGTCCTGTTCGGGTTTTCTTTAAGTGAATAATTTAAGATCCCAGTTCCATAACTTAACATGTTCCTACTATTTGATAATTGATACATTAGGGATTCTAGCCTAGGTGGTTGCTTGTCATCATTTGAATTACGTCTAGGTTTAAGTCATCTTTAAGTCTTAGTGATTAATTTAAGATTAGTTTTTAGTAAAACCCCCAATAATAATAAATAAATAGACGTGTCAGTTAGCTGAGTGTTATTAGCTAGTTTACGTAATTAAAAGAGTCTCGTGGGTTCGATATCCGGACTTACTTAGCTGTACTAGAGTCGACCGGTTCACTTGCCGGTTAGTAGTTTTAGTTAAGTCAAGAGTCTAGAATTATTACTTAGTGTCTAGATTAGCGTTTATTTAGTTAATAAATTAATAACTACTTTTAGCACATCAAGTTTTTGGCGCCATTCCCGGGGACTCTTGGCGATTGCGTTCATTAGCTTTGATTAGACTTGCTTGATACATCCGTGGTATTTGTATTTTCTTCTATTATTATTTTTATTTTTTTATTTTTTTAGTCGTAGGAGTCTAGGTAGCTTTTATTTTATTTTATTTTTCTTTTTGTTTTTTATAGTCTTTTTGAGTCTTAGGAGTTAGGTTAATATAGTTTAGTTTAATTGCTTTAAATTAGTTTAGTTTTTTTCATTAATATATTGTTTATTGCTATTCTCTGGTGCTCATGATACTTTTCTGTTTACGTTTATCTTTGCAGTGATCTTCATGGAGTGCTACTATGAGCCCAAATTTTGTCCGATATATGATAGGATGGGGAATGTTGTTGGTTGCAAGGACTCATCTGGTGCAATGATGGATTACATACCACATCCAGAAGAGATATTCATTGATTTCATGCGTGTCGTCCATAGCATGAATCCCAGTACACCGCTTGGGGATTTTATGGATGAGTTTCGGTCAGGCTTAAAATGTCGAATACTACTTAGTGAGCCAATGATCGAGGTTGAGGATGTTGGGTTGCAGAATCAGAAAGAGGAATGTATTCCATCTTGGGAGGACGAGTTTAGAGATGAATTTGGGGAAGGGTTAGTGGGTTTAGTTGATATTGATGAGAGAGATTTTAACCCCGAAAGAGATATTGAGGAGATTGAAAAATTGTTATTCGGGGAGCCGGTTGAGAAGCTAAATGTCAAAGAGGAATCACAAGAGATATCTGAAGAATTGAAGAATAAAGAACTGCATCTCATTGTGAAACATCATCCGCGTGTGCGCGGTAAAGCTGGTAGGATTTTAGAAATACTCGTACGTGGATCGCCAAGTAAATCAAGAGCCCCAAGAAGGAGGGTATCCGGACATAGGAATCAAAGTGTGCCGAATTTGTCACGTTCTCAGAATTTTAATAATTGGTGGATCGAGCTGAATGAATATTTTAGTGCCAACGTGAGTTTGAGAACTAGTTTCTTCCCAGCTAGTTGCAAAAGGAGAGTGTTGAAGAGCACTGATGGAAAGAGGATAAAGGAGAAGCCTCCTGATTGAGGTTTCGGGAACGAGTCCGGCTGAAGACTCTTGTATAAACTTAGCGCTTCCCGGGAGGCAATCCGGTACTATGTTTTCATTTTATTTTTAATTTTTATTTTGGTGTTACTTCTTTGCTATGTCGGGTGTTTCTTCTCTTACTTGCAGGTTGCTCCAGAGTTGCTTATGAGATGATTGATGAGATATGGTTTTAAACAAGTGTGGGGACGCCACTTGCTTCAGGATTGTCACTTTCGTCAGAGATTACATTATTTGAATTTAGTTTGCTGATGAGTTCGAATTGGAGGGCACGGAATACGACTCACGAGGCATATCGTCACATTTACCAGGGGAGTCTGTTCCAATTCATTAATTCATTTTTATTTTTTGCATAATCTTAATTGTAATTTCCTTTTTCTCACATTGAGGACAATGTGAAATTTAAGTGTGGGATGGGAAATTGATGTTTTTTGGCAAATATAAATAAAAATATTAAAAAAATTTGCCTAAAAAAATTTGAAAAAAATGTCCCAAGAATTTAACGAATATTTTTTGCACTATAATGGAAGATGATAGTATAATCGGAAATTGGTTTTTCAAACTACTAATAATATGAGATAATATAAAAGAAAGCGTACTAAGCTTGGGATGTGTCGGTAGGCCCAACTAGTCTTGAAAGGTTTTCCACTTCATATTCTTAATAAACCTAATTAATCTTAGATTTTGTGGGTTCTCATCCTAGGGGGGATAGTGAAGCCGAAATTCGATAAGGTATAGGAAGTATTACCATAAGCTGATTACCCTAAGGTGGTGAGAATTGAATGTACTTTAAAATTAGCACGCCACTCCGTTTTATGAAAATAAATAAAGAGTGGTGGCGCCCGCCATGTTCAATTTTATACGAGCTTTAGTCTATTAGTTATATATTTTTAGGTTAAAGATGCCTAAGTGCACAATAAAAAAATAATAAATAAATAAAAAATAAATAAATAAATAAAAATAGAAAAGAAAAAATGAGAAAAGTTATGTAATGAAAAATGTCAAAGAAGCATTCTCAAAAATAGAAAAAGAGGCCAAAGTGCACATACTAGACGAGACTGAGAGTTTACGTGTTACCAAAGGGATGGTGACTCTGAGGATACACTATTGGGACTCGAAAGTTTTTAGTCAATAAATATTTTCTTAGGGAATATATAGGACAAAGTCCAATAATATGTAGCGCATGCTCGTACGACCTCACTTGACCTACTATCCATAATTCCATCTAAGTGAATTTTCTTCTTACCATTAAGGGGTTGTTATCTTACGGTGATATGTTGAACCTGTTTGCTTCAACTCGATTATTTTTAATTGTCTTTACTATGCTTAAGATGGGGTAGGTGGATCTTAACTCTAAAAGTGTGAGACCCATAGGTTTTTGATATCACCTAAACTTAAAATGCCTAATGTGCGTGGGGGGCTTGATAGGCTGGTGGCTGGGTTTAAGTGGACAACAATATCGGCAATCGTGGTTTTTGCGTTTATCTGAGCTTTAAAATAACCTATATGATTTTAAGACCATATTTTCCGATTATGATTCCATTGCAAAATGTATTTTTTAGAGACAAAAAAGGTTTAAGTGTGGGGATATTTGATGTGGTTTCAATTATACATATTATTATATAAATATTCTCTATACTTTTAAGTGCTTTTGAGCCAAGTTTTTTATTGAATATTATTAATTTTTGGTTCACATGTGAGTTTAAAGGTTTATTAAGACAACGAGCTAATACGGAGTATTTTATTAAACTTGAGACGAATGAGCAAAACTTACAACAAGTTTAATATATGCTGATTTTCTTCAACGCCAATTCTATAGTACTCTAATGATTATTCGTTTATTTTAAATACGAAACAAATATCACAATGATTCAAAATATATTACTAATATTGAAAGTTGATGTTAGTTTTTTTTACGTAGACCCATGAAGAGGGAATATTATAATAAATCATAATTTACTTCATGTGGGCATTTGTTTGAAGGCCCAAACTAATTTTAAAGATTGGATTTGTAATAGGCCAATGATGACGGAACAAGAGTTGGTTCTATTATTGTTAATGGGGTCGAGATGTTCCTTCGACAGGTGGTTGTGCAGTTCAATCTTTTCATTGGTGGCAAAAGCACTTTCATATCATACCATGTAACGCCCGTTAATTCCGGGTTCAAGAATTAAAGCTTGTAGAGTATGTATAATTCTCGGGATGTATCCGACGTTTCTCGGAGGCTTTTACGTCATCCCGATACGTCTAATCGCTTAACATTTCTTCCAAGTTGCATTATTATTAAATTCCGGGGGCTAGAATGAAAATGTTTTATGTTATAACATTAAAAAAAAAACCCTAAACCTAATGCAGTTGTCGATCAGCCACTTCCAGCCCCTCCCCCATTTCATTGCTTCGGCTTTTTAATTGATTCCAAGCTCCAAGAATTAGTTCAAGGTATGTACTACAATCCCCAACACTCTTTTTGCTCACCCTAATCGTTTTGATGCTCAATTTTGCCGAAACTTTTCGTTGGACAGATTTTCGGCCAAGGTGTAATTGACCCACTTCCCGTGGATAAAAATTAGAGTTTCCGGTGTAGAAAGATCCCCAGGTATGGCATTTACATCATATTAAAATTTCGTGTTCATTGGAGGTGTTTAGGTCGGTCAATCAATTTTAGTTCGAAAACTAGGGTTTATCGGGTGTAGAATTACAAATTGTTGAGTTTGATGCGTTAATTGATCGGGTGGCCGACCGAATCAGTTTGTACAGCCCTAGGGGGGTTTAAGGGCTGTGGAAAAATTATTTTTTTGATGCTCAGGGCTGTTGTGGTTAGTGCTTCGTTAATCGAGTCGACGGTGCGCGAATTTTCGTTTAAATGTTAAAGTAAGAGTTGTAAAAAGGAGCCGTCAACCCTATCAACTCAGGTGACATAATTTTGATGAATGAAAGGATTTAAAATGGAATTTGGTCCATTTGGGGCTGATTCGTTAAACAAATGGTTTTAAGGTTTATTACACGCACATTCGACCCGATTTGATTACCGTTGGGCCTTGGGCCAAGTTGTTGGGCCTTGGGCCAAGGGTTGGGCCTTGGGCCAAGTTGTTGGGCCTCGGGCCAAGTTGTTGGGCCTTGGGCCAAAGTGTTGGGCTTGAACGGCTCATTAGGCAAGAGTGTTCTTACAGTCTAGTCTAGTAATGTGTTGTGTATAATTTACAGGACCTTGCTTGTGATCGTGCACTTAGGATTTTCCTAGCTCGTTGCAGGTGTTCGATTGATTTCAGGTGAGTTCATGATGCCCTTTTTACTCTTTTACTTTTGGGCTAGCATGCACACCTAAATGTTTTCTTACATGATGAAAGGTTTTTAATGAATTTATATAGGCTTTCTAGCATATGGTAGGCCTTGGGATGTTAGATATATATATATATATATTTATATGTATATACATTATTTCTTGGCCTATATCTGGCGATGTTGTAGTCGTTTCGACTACTGATGTTGTGTATGCCTACTTTGTGTTTGCATGCACTGATGTTACGTGTTTGGGTTGTTCGTTTGCTCGACCCTGATGTTATACGTGGATGTTATATATATATATATACTGTGATATATATAGAGATGTAATTGAAAGGATGTTTACAGATGTTTAGTTCGGTAATGATGATTTGATGGATGTACCCTTTTACGTTTTAAAACTTTTGGTATGACTATCATAACTATTATTTAATGATATTATTTACTTAAAACTTGAACTCACTCAGCTCAAGCTGACTTTGTGTGCATGTTAGTGTGAGTTTCAGGAAGAGGATGCCTTATCGCTTGGACGTGCACGAAGCTACTTGGACGGTGAGGGGCATATGGAAATTGAAGTTTCACTATTAAACATTTATTTTTAAAAGCTTTTATTTAAAGATAACTATGTTGATTTTGGGCAAAATTTCCCAGGTTTTGGGAACTTATTTTATTATTTATGTTTTCCGTTGAATTATACTCTGAGATGCTGGTTTTAATAAAAAGAATTGTTTTTAAGTTTAATTATTTTACAAGTGTTTGGAATGATTACTAACTGTAGGGTTCCCGGGGTTCGGGACCTTATATACCAATTTTATGAAATATCCTATAAACTTATAAGCATACTATTCTCTGCTTAAATGTGGTCGTATTTCAACCCCCGCAAAACATAAGATCTGCAAGTGATACACTAGAGGTATAATAAGTGTACGTTTGTTTTTTTTTTTAATTTATTTATTCTATTCATTTAATATTCATAAATTGACACCGTTTGATTTGTTATAATAGCATAATTCTTGTATTATCAAGCCGGTTCAATGTTTTGGTTTGACCCAAAATTTATAGAACACCTCAAATTTTTGTGGAAACTTAAAACTAAATGTTTGTCATACATTGTCAATATGTTTAATCCTGCGAGCAATGAAAAAAAAATATGGTTTAACTATATATTTTCTAACTTTTTTTTTTCATCACATTGATACAGGCCCAATTCATCCGACTTGATGATAGAGTATCTGAAATTTAGTCCAATAGACACTCTAATCAAGGTTAGTGAAAAGCCCGTCTTATATACCTGTTCCATTAACAACATGTATCATCTTCTGATTTATGGTACGAATTTGATTTTACCAAACTCCCATTACAGATTTACAGGTGGGAATTTGGGCATTTAAGTGAGAGATGAAGAAAGTGATGAGGTTTATGAGTTCGATCGGTGCTCATGGTATTACATGGGCTGGTTCAAGCGGGTTGGTTCGTGCTGGGCAAATTTTCGTTTGTGAAGTTGGTAGACAAAATTTCCAGGAACTTTACATTGACATATGAAAATGAGGTTTGTAAAGTTATCCTACTACAACCTCATTATCAATTTTAACATGCTCTTTATATTCTTATGAGGCTTAATAATCAAAGGGTGGCTTGTTTAATGAATGGAGGTAGCCCAACACCTCAAACAAGGTTGGTAAAAAAGTTATGCAGTTATTATTATTATTATTATTATTATTATTATTATTAAAATGAGAACATTTACATCGATTCAAATGTGGTGCGGTTATTATCTAAATCGGTTTACTTTGGTCAAAGAATGTGGTCGAATCAACGTATGCAATACGGTTACGTTTAACTACGCGTTTAATGCGTTTAAAAGTGAGAACACGGGTTTTTGTTAACCAACCGGGCCTGGGAAGTTTTACAGATTATTTCTGTCAAAAATAATGTTTCAGAAAGGAAAAAAAAATATTATAAAAGGCTTTGATAAGTTAATATTTGCATCAGCCTATGTTTATTACACGTTTAACACGTTTAAAAGTGCAAAAACAGGGTTTTGCTACTCAACCGAGCCTGAACAGTTCTCACATTATATTTTTATGTTAAATTACTATTTTAAATGATGAAAAAACTATTATAAAAGGTTTTGGGTTAATTAAAGACTTATACGTGCGTTTAAAACATTATAAAAATGTGTATTGGCACTTATACCCATCGCGCCCCCCACCAAAATGCGATAAAAAAAATTACTGACTAAACCCTCGTTGCATCAACCCCGCCTTCAAAGTAAACTCATACAAATTGCATCCCCATTGCGTTCCCGTCGCAACGCGCGGACACTTCTACTAATATATATAAAAGAATATATCAATATTATGCACGTATTAAAGAGGAAAAGAAATTATTTTGTGGAATAACTTGTTCTTAAAAATGGTTTAGTATATAAAAGTTATTATAGTTAAAAAAAAGTTAATTGGTAATTGGTAAAAGTAATATTAATGAAAAAAGTGAACTGTAATTTTTGTCTATGTGGTTTGTTTAAATCTGCGGTTTTAGTCCAATAGTTTCAAATTGATTTCCGTCCCTGTGGTTTCATTTCACTTGCAATTAAACCCGACCCACTAACCTTGTTAAGTCTGGTCGTTAAACCTATAAAAGCGCCCCTAATGTGAGGGGCAGTTTTGTCATTTTTCTCCCAAAAAACCCAACCCTAATTCCCAAGCCCTCCTCATGTGAGGGGCTGGGATGTATTTGGGAAAAAAAGGGGCAAAAGTACCCCTCACATGAGGGACACACTGATGAGTTTACCAGACTTAACAGGGTTAGTGAGGTCGGGTTTAATTGCAAGTAAAATGAAACCATAGAGACGAAAATCACAAATTTAAAACTATTAGACTAAACAACATATTTGAACAAACCGCATAGACGAAAACCATAGTTTAGTTTAATAAAGAAAAAAAAAGTGTAACAAAATATCTCAGCAATTCTCTCTTTTAGCATTTTGGAGGCTGAGTTTTATAATTCCTTACTTGATTGCACTAGCAAAGCGAAACATTGTGGTTAGCTCGGTCTCGTGCCCCTTTGCGGGGAACATAACGAATCGATGAAACACGTATAGTTTTTTTACGGTCTGGCCCGGTCTTCTAGACAAATCTTGTCTTAGTAGTGTAAAGTTTCTTCAATTTATGTGTTCGGGATTGAAGATATTTTTGGATCTTCATAATTTTATATAATGGGTTTGAAGAAGAAAGCGAAAGCCCTCCATGGTACCGTCACCAAATTAATCCTAACCACTAAATTAATTTGATCAAGTCCTAGTTTATTTTCTACACTTTTTAGATTAAAATTTTATTTTGCACTTGATCATCCTTACATGTTCTGAACGATAGATAACACCTCTAATAAATTTTATTAACTTGTGTTTTTTCTTTCCCCCAAATAATCTATACTACGAGATAATATTGTGTTATATGAATTTTTTTTTCTAGCATATAAACAAGTAAACAACCATCAGTACAACAAATTGCCGTTTACTATAAGGAAATAGGGAACAAAAACAACTTGATTATTAGGAAACTATTTTACTTAATATTAAACAGCTTTTAATTTTGTCGTGTGATCTTACAAGGGGCCATCCAATTGATTCTCTGTTTAAATACCTACAAACAATTTTAAGGTCGAATATTATTGTCAAGTGGTTTAGTTTTTAATTTAACATGGATATATTTTATTTTGGTTAAAAGAAAGTGACTAACGGCTACGTACAGCTGAGTTATGAAAAATTTATTCAAAATTAATTTATGATCGTTCAGGCTTAATAGAAATTATAGTACATGTAAACATATTTGTTTTAATTCAAAAAGCATGAAAGATATAGGTTAAATTTTGACCAAAACTAAACTTCTTTGAAAATTTTGCTTCAAGTATGAGATTATTTGTAATTCAAAAATGGGTAGCGACGCGGTTTGTTGCCTGCTTGCCTTCTGTTTCGATAAAAACGAAATCGAACTATTGGGTCACTTTATTTCAATGTAAACACTATTGTTAAACTCAACATGTTTCTCCTAACTTCATTTGATTGGTTCAACTTATATTATTTATGTACTTTTAAAGTTTATTCAGAGACCAAAGAAAAATAATACAATAGATTATACAATTTAAAATATATATTCACGAATAATGTAAATGCATATAGTTTAAGAAACCTAAATAAACCATGCATGTCGGGTTTTACGAGCTGGACTTTTGAAATCGTAGTTCAAGAAGGATGAGAAATAAATAATGAAAGATGTGCTGATCGTCAACGAAATCCCCACATGTTCTTGGAAAGACTTACTAGCACTTATGTTTGCAAGTCGAATTCAAATTCTAGATATTGTACAAGGAGACCTGAGACCCTATGCATAAACATTATATCAGTTAACTCATACCGAATACAAGATAAATGACGCGGTTACATTAGTTGCACAATAAGATATTTATAAGTCCTTATATAGTTTGCTAAGTACACTTCTTTGTATTGATTTATCAAGAATCCTGAAAACAGAGTACTAGTTGTAATAGTTTTCTTATAAGAAGGAAACCACCTTATCTCTCCTCCTTGAATCGCTCCGGATATTGGAATCATTATACCGTAATGTAACATAATAATATGAGCTTGTTACTAAATCAACAAACGCATATAGGAAACTTGGGTTTGGATCAAATACAAATTAAATTAACGTGCTAACTGTGAGAATCAAGTAGTATAATTATATAAATAATATAGAGTAATTATTGTATAGTGTAATTACATTGTAGTGTAATTACACTACTTGTAAATATAACTACACTACTTGATTCTCATAGTCAGTACGTTAGTTTAATTTGTACGTTAACTTTTCCGTAATAAACTAATGTTACATGAATAATGATAGGTCCACTTTTTCTGATATGAGAAGATATTCTCATTATATAATGGTTACATTTATTATAGAAAAGTAACGACAAGGCGAAATGTGTCGATTTCTATTGTATTGGATAAAGATACAAGATTTAGCTTAAGGAATTAGATGAAGCTTCAAGAAGATTTGGGTACTAGGTTAAATTGAGTACCGTGTATGTAACATTCGTTACTTTCAAACCCGAAAGCCGACCCATTTTAATTTTTTTTTTGGTTTTTGTTTATATATATATATATATATCAAGTTAGTTTCATGTATTTATGCGACATTCATTAATTGTTATTTAAATTTATACTCGTACTCGTTAAACCGACTCATTTCATCGTTTCAATATTTTATACAATATTCCCGATTATATAGGTTTATCGTTCGTTCGTTTTCTATTCGTTTTATGCAATTAACGAAAACTCAATGATTAAAGTATTTATTAAAGTTAACGATTTACAAGATACAAGTATAAAGTAACAAAAATTATTCAAGTATTACTGTACTACATTTAAACATATTTCATAAGTTCAAGGTTTAAAAGGTGATTATAGTTTAAAAATTGATTTAAAGGAAACTCTAAAGTTGAAGGATCTTTATGCAATTTATATTTAAGTTTCAGATTTTAAAAGATTATTAAACATCAGGGGCTAGTTATGTAAATATGATTTAAATTATATTAATTAATAATTACACCCAACCCAGCCCTCCCTAACCTCACGCATTTCCGGCCACCGGCTCCGTCAAGCCGTAACGGCTCCGGCCAAGATTTACAACGCCCTGTAACGCGTATAATAACTCAATTAAAGCTCGTAATGACTATACACCATAACGTAAAACTTATAATCACCAATAATACTGCATATTAACGACTTTAACGTGCGTATAATTTTCCGCAATCGCCGCCGGAAATTCTTAAAATCAACAAAATATTTTTAAACGCGTAACGACCCAAGTGAAACTATAAATAGGACAGGAATCCACCTTCAAACTTGTATCAATCCTAAAACCAATCAAACATAAACGCTATATCAAGATATTAATCCGGCTAGTCTCGTTTGTCCGGCCACGGTGGTTCACCATCATCCCGTCACCTTACCAGGTAATTGATTCATGATTATTGATAGTTTTTAGCCATAATACAAAACCCCTAACCTGATTTTAACAAACATGGAAACAATCTGAATAATTGGCAACCTAAGGTTATCTAGAGGAAGAAGATGAATAGTTATGTTAATTTATATATTTTTGTTTCTATCCTTAAACTAACTTGTAAGCTAGGTCAGTTGGTTAAGCTGTATGTGTGTAGGTGTGAGGACCTGGGTTCAAACCCTTGTTAGCTCATACATTTTTGGTTTATCTTATTAAAACCCATTTTTTTTATTATTATTTAATAAATCATTTAAAAATCAATTAAATTATTTATAAATCAAATATAATTATTTTTAACTTAAATAAATTTTATTTTTTTTCTCTCTTTTTCAACTATAACCCAACTTCCAAACTCGTTAAAAAAAATAACTATTTTTTTCATTTCGTTAACTTAATCCGTTAAAACCGTTCGTTAACTTAAACCCGCTAATATAATATTATATTATTATTACATTCGTTAGTCTTTATAAACTATAATACACTAACGTATATGCTTTCGAGATAGATTTGACCAATGAAAATTCGTATTCCAAAAATATTAAAGTCTTTAATCAATAATAATTATATAGTATTAAAATAATTAAAACCGTTAAAATGAGTTTATATTTCGCCAGTGTTTATTTCGTTATCATAATTACTTTCAAGATAAGATCACCTCTTAAAATTTGTGCCTTGTAATATACCATATTAGCGTTAGTTTTATTATTAAATATTACAAATCCCGTTAAGCTTAAAAATATATATTATAATACAAAAATGCCTAAAAATATTAAAAAACTAAGTAAAATAATATAGTTCCAATTAAATTAGACAATAATTAACTTTATAACTCCGTTAGTTTGGTCCTTAAATATTCGTATTTATTTTATTTATAGTTCGAGAAGTTTGATCGTTTCGGATTTTTTAAAGTACTTTCGGTTGCTTCGGTTTCGTTATTGTGCTTACGCTTTATATTTCAAGTTATCTTCGATTTCGAGGTGAGTTTATCACAACCCCTTTTTAAACGTGTTCATATTTTGGGGTGACATATGTATCCGTATTAAAATTCAAGTGTTATTACTTCTATTACAAAACTACAATTCGTATATGGACTTGTGTGTTACTTGTATTACTTGCACGAATATTACTTGCACGATTGGGAAGCCTCATTAAGTATGATCATACGCCCCCCTTTGCACTCCGGTCCATTTGTATCGAGTGGAAAAGGGCCTCATTATCCAAGTACGTTGGTTGTTACCAATTGGAAAGGACCTTACTTGTACGATTACCCAAGTACGTTGGTTGTTACCAACTGGAAAGGGACTTACTTGCTCGTTTATCACTTGTCCATGAATTGTATAGTTTTTATGTACGTACTTAAACTGTGGAAAGCTCACCAGCTATGTTCATAGCTGACTTTATTTTATACATATGTTACAGGTGTAAAGATACGAGGATGAAAGTTAGAAGACACATAGTATGCCTATAGGATATTCAAATAACAACCTAGCATTTGTTTATTTATTTGTTACAACTTGTATTATTTGATAAACTTGTGTTACATAAAGATTTAAATGAAATAATGTTATTATGGTCACCTAATAGTGTTACGTGTGTTTAAGCAAAATCTGTACGTCACACTCAGGCGTTTCCGCTTTAACCGGAGTGTTACAATGTATCACCATAACCGTAACTAAAACTAAAACTCAAAGTGCAAGAACCATTCACACCATAACCATATCTAAAACTAAAACTCAAAGTGAAAGAACCATTCAAATATGGAAAGATGTGTTGTGTATACTTTTGATTGTGTTGGTGATGATTTATAAATTTCAACTTTATTAACTCTAAAGTTTACAAACTAATTATAACACAAAATTTAATTGATCAATTTTATTCCTGGAATTCCAATTTGTTAGAAAGAATTAATTTCATTTATGAATATTTTTGAAAAATAAAAAAAAAACTCTAAAAAAATACTAATTTTAACCATGTACCTCGTCAAACTTAACATGTTCATTCATCTCCGTATAAAAAAACACATATAAAGTAACACACCCCATGTTAGGCTAAGGGTAGGGGGGCTTGATCCAAGCCCAAGTGATCCAATATATTTACGACACGTAGGCGGTGACGTGGCACAGGATCAAGAGTGGTCCAGGTGATCCGGAGCTTGATTGAATTAATAATAATATAAAACATTACATTAATAATAATTTAAAATATTACTAGTCTAATACAAGATTATCGGGTCTTCTATCCCACAAATGCTCGACCAACTCATGCCGAAGGTTGCCGTGTATCTCACGGCTCTTGATGATATTTAAGTTGTCGAGTTGTTGTTCATTGGTGATCGTCGATTCTTGTCTTGGAATATCACCTTGGTAGTTTTGACAAATAGCGTAACCCTCGTCTTCTAGTATCATGTTATGTAGGATTACACACGTGTAGACGACTTCCGTTATCTTCTCCCTTGTCCAAAATTTTATTGGCTTCGCCAATGTTGCCTATTTTTTCTTTAGGACTCCAAACGCCCTTTCAATATCTTTTCTGGCCGATTCTTGTCTCTTCGTGAAGTACTTTCGTTTGTCAGAAAGTGGAGACGCATAAGCTTGAACTAGTGTCCCCCATTCGCTGTAAATGCCATCAACGAGGTAGTACCCGTACTTGAAGTGTTCTCCATTTGCAAAAAAAGCCTGAGGGGGTTCAACCCCGTCAATAAGGTCATCGAATATCGGTGATTGATCGATAACATTGAGGTCATTATTTGACCCGGCAACCCCAAAAAACGCATGCAAAAACCAAAGATCCTGTGACGCCACTGCCTCAAGTACAATCGTAGGGCCGGGGTGATCACCTTGGTGGAATTGACCTCGCCAAGCAGTATGACACATAGCCCAACCAACATGCATACAATCGAGGCTACCGAGCATCCCGGGGAGGCATGACTGTGCACCTCGTATATGCGTTGGATATCATACATTGTTAGTTTACGTAAGTATCTTCCGCTTGTATAGCGATATGACCCCTAAATATAATTATTTAAAATTATATAAATAAATGTAAATAATAAAATTTTAAATAAAACTATATACCTTTACAAAAGTGGTTAAGCGAATCGCGTCCGGTCTTTTTAGCCATTTGTAGATACTCGTCCAACATGTCCGAGCCAACACCATACGCTAGTTGCCGAAGAGTGGCGATAATTTTTTGAGTAGGCGTGAACCCGGGATGACCTCTAGCGTCATCCCTTTGTTGAAAATACTCAAAGTGCTCCGGCAAGTCATTTGCTAGACGCATGAATAATCGTCTAGTCATTAGAAAACGGGTTTTAAAACTTTCCCTACCATATGCGGGATCGGGGCTAAAATAGTGACGTATCAAAGTTTCATTAGCAGTCTTTCGATCACGAAGACGTGGTTGCCGGTATAATGGGGCTCGAGGGCATCTTTGATCGATTAAAAAATTTATCGTCGTTTGAACCGCTTGACAAATGAGTTCGTCTTCTTCGGAAGAATTGGAAGACGAAGACGACGAAGACGATTCCATTTATAAAAATGGAGAGAAATATAGTTTTGGTAGAGGGAAAGTATGGTTTTTCAAGAGAATAAGAGAGAATGGGGTGAGTTTTAATTAAAATGGAGTGTGTGGATTGGTATTTATAGGTTAAACAAAAAAAAAACTTTTTTTTAAAAAACCACCCCAACGGCTATATTTCCCACGCGGACTGCCCCGCACCGGCCAACTGTGACATTTGTCAATTTCGGGTCTTGTTTGTATTCGTTATTGTATTTGTTTATTATGTAAACCGACCCGATTTGTAAACCGAAGCTTATGTTATAATCAAAATGATGGATTTATGTTACAATATTGTTTCACACTTGTTGGGTCTTGAAAACATCCCACCTTTATTTTTATTTTTATTTATTTATTTTATTACTTTTTTTTGTTGTTTTGTGTTTTTGTCTTTATCCATTTTGCATGAAAACTCTTGTGTCTCACACCCATATTTGACCACCAACATTACTGTGACATCTGCCCCGATCCGACCCGACCCAGGTACCCGTTTCTCTGACCCGATCTCTCTTTTATTATTTAATATTTATACTTGTATTTTATTTTTAATAATAATATATATTTCCTGCCCGCCTCTTTCTCCCTCTCTCTTTCCGCCTTCTCTTCCCTCTTGTCCTTTGGTTCTTTCCGCCTAAGGATGTCTGCAGCTCCACGCGCCAGACTCCTTACATGGAAGCCTGCGTGAAGACATCTTGTTCCTGCGATGCGTGAAGAGAACTCTTCTCGCAGCGCGCTAAGAATGCATGTTCTTCCCGCAATGCGCTAAGAATGTATGTTCTTCCCGCGATGCGCTTAGAATTCTTGTTCTTCACGCAGCACGCTAAGGATTTGTGATTCTTCCCGCAGTGCGCTAAGGATTGTTGTGCCAGCCTTCGCGCTCGCGCACTCAGCCTTCCCGCGCTTAACCCTTGTATCACTGTTTATTCCAGCCTGTATGCTTTTGTGTTGTCTTATCTTCCGTGCTGTTGACCTAATCTGCTTTATGTCTGAATAGTTACTTTCGGCGCAGCATGCGTACCAACCCCCATTGGTTGGTAGAAAAAGTGACTGACATTATCTTTTGAGATCTGCTTTTGCCATGCTTGACCAGTACCTTTATCTGAACCGCCCATGCCTGTTACTGTTCCCTGTCAGCTTTATCTTGCCCCCTGCAGCTGCCATATCTTTTGATATCTTTTGCTTTTGGATTCTTATGCTTTTTGATATCTTTTGCTTTTTGAGATCTTTTCCCCTTTTCTAGGATTGTGTTCCCTAGGGTTTCTCTATAAATAATAGTATTATTTTTTTTTCCTAACACATCACACACAAAACACTTAATCTCTCCTGTTCTCTTGCTCCTTGCTCTCTCTGCCGTCTTCCTCTCTGCCTCCGTCTTCCTCCTTGTTCTTCCTGCTTTTCCGGTAATATATATATTATAATTTACTTATTAATTATGCTAACTTATAATCAAGACTTAAAACAAATCATTAAAACAATAATCTTATTTATAGGTTAACTTGTGCTTGTTTAAAGTTGGTTCTTGCTTTATCTATCACCGCATCGTTTATCATGTGAGTAATCTCGTACCTAATCCCTTTTTGCTTTTAATGTTTTGGGATGTTCATGTGTTCATACAAACTTAGAGTCTTAAACTTGTTTATGAACTTTAGTCGCGCAGTATCCCATGTGTTGAGGACGTTTACTTGGCTGTTTATTTGTATGTGTGTATCATTAACCGCTTTGTTCGGCCTATTCCGCAGTTCCGTTGGTACCATTAGTTGAACACGGGAGACCTATCGTTTACGGTTTTCTTTGTTTACACTTGCACAGATGTTTTCTCGTTTTTATGCTCAATTGGGAGCATGGATTGAACTATGATCTATGAACTATCTTAGGCTTGATCACAATCTGATTACACCCTTGTTAAACTCTAGACATACACGTGTTGCGCGCAGATTTACTGTGATTATCTATGATTATCTATTAAACTTGATTTCTCACCAACACGCAAGTGTTTGACGTTTATTTTAACACATGTTCAGGTTTGCAGTAGCTGTTTTGGAGCTTGTGGACACGTAGGACGTTTTTACTTTTGGACCTAGAATTAAAATGTACCAAGACAAGTTAATGTTGTTTGAATGTTATAATTTATAATATATTGATTTATGTTTGATTTATGTTCTTTATTTTCCCCGCTGCGCGTGCGCGATAAAATGTGTATTAATAAATATTGACACCAATAGTGTCGCGAGTAATGAAGCAATATGTGGCGCCCCGATGTATAATCCGCCTTTGGTCGGGGTGTTACAGATTGGTATCAGAGCTCGTTGACTTTAGGATAGGTGGTTAGACGTAACGGCCTAGAATACCTAAGAGTCCCTTCTCGCGCATGAGAGAAATCTCATGTTTGCGCGCTTATTGTTAATTACTCGTTATTTATGAATATGCTCGCGCTTGCGCAGTATATGATTTTATTCCGCGATATTTCGACTTTTGTTGAATTTCGATTTTTATTGATTTTACTTACATATTCGTTTGTTGGGATTTGAAGATCCGAAAAGTCATGGTGATACATGAATAGTTGATTTTCAATTTCCATTTACGATTATGTTCTGAGGTTGGAGACTTGAAAAGTCATGGTGGTACATGAATTGTCAACCTCCAATACTCATTTTCTTGTATATTTTATATTGAAGATTGGAAAGTCATGGTGATACATGAATCGTCAATCTCCAATACTCGTTTACTAGCTATTTTAAATTGAGAACTCGGAAAGTCACGGTGATACGTGAATTGTCGGTTCTTGATTCGAATTTGTTACCTTTATTAAGTCTGCATTTAGGATCATTTATTTTACTTTAACTTTTGATAGTATCTAACTCCGTGAAACCAAGCTTTATAAGATTAAAACTTTGCGCTAAAACCAAGATATTAACTAAAATTAAAATTTTTATAGAATGCCTCCGCTATCTCGCCGATTTCAGAGAAGAGAAGCCTCGCGCATGCGTAGACAGCAACGTTCCCAGGAAATGGCCGCCGCAATAGCCCAAGCTTTGAGCCAAAACAATGCTAATACCTCCAGTTATAACATTAAGTCCTTTAATGCGGGTAACCCTCCGAAGTTCACAGGTCTTGAAGGAGCCACCGTGATGCTCCAATGGCTTGAGAAGATTGAAAACACTTTCCTCCACACCCAATGCCCCTCAGACAGACGAACCCTATATGCTTCCAGTGTCCTGGAATCCAGAGCGCTTACATGGTGGAATGGAGTAGCTCATGCGCGTGGCGCAGAGGCTGCTTCTAGCATGACATGGGAGGAATTCAAGGAAATTCTTACGCGAGAGTTCTGCCCTCCCAACGAAGTTAAGCGCCTGGAGGAAGAATTCTGGAACTTGAAGCAATACAGCGGTGAAGCGCGCGAGTACGCGACGCGCTTCCACGAGCTAAGCTTACTGGTCCCTCACCTTGTTACCCCTTCCCGCCGAGCCATCGAGAAATTCCTTGGGGGTCTCCCCATGGAAATTCAAGATTCTGTATGGGCCAGAAACCCAGTTACCCTCTCTGACGCCATCGAATTGGCCGCTGTGCTCAGCGACAACCATGTCAGAGCAGGAACCCTGTTCCTGCGGGGAACTGAGAAGACCAAACCCACCAAGACTGTCCCTGAACCAACAGAAACCAAACCAGAACCCTCAAACCATAACCAGAAACGTAGGCGCAGACAAGCCTATGCGCTTACCAACCCGCCCATTGTCCAGCAACCCGTTTACCAACCCCCAGTTTACGCGCCTAACCCACTGTCAACCTACCCAGCACCTCCTGCAGTCCACAACTATGCCTTAACCAATCCCGCACTCCCTGCCCCGCCAACTAAGAAACCTTACACAGGAAACCAACCCTTTTGCCCAACCTGTAGACTTCATCACCCACCTCAAGTCCCGTGTCGACAATGTAACCGATGTGGCCGCGTAGGTCACTCCGTCGAGTACTGTAGAACCCCTCCCTCCAATCCGATTGCGCCAACACCACCAGCTTACCCGCAGAACCCACAGCCAACTTACCAAAACCCACGACCCAGATCGTGCTTTAACTGCGGTGATCCAAGTCATTTCCGGAACGCGTGCCCAAGGCTACAAGTTCAGATTACTCAAGCGAATCCGGTGAACCAAATTTCGAACCAAGTGACGCGTGGCCGAGCTTTTAACATAACCGCGCACCAAGCGCAAGCGAATAACGACGTAGTTAATGGTACATTTTTGCTTAACGGATTTTATGCATCTATGCTTTTTGATACTGGCGCCGATCGAAGTTTTATCTCTCGCGCCTTCGAGCAGAAGCTTGCGCGACCGCGCGATGACTTAAAAGAAGATTTTTCAGTTGAATTGGCTAATGGCGAAACTGTTTTAATAAACTCGGTAATTAAAGATTGCACGCTTAACCTTAACGAAAACGATTTTCTGATCGACCTCATCCCTATGCCTCTTGGAAGCTTTGATGTTATCATTGGTATGGACTGGCTCTCGAAGAATCGCGCCGAAGTTATTTGCGCCAAGAAATTGATTCGCATACCTCGAGAAAATGGTGATCTTCATATTTACGGCGAAAAACCCTCCAGTGGTCTTAAACTTATGTCTTGCGCCGAAGCCCAAAGACTCATGCGGAAGAAGTGTATTGCATTTCTAGCCCATGTGGTTAAACCCGATGAAGGAAAGAAGCTTCGCGATATCCCTGTTGTGCGTGATTTTCCTGAAGTTTTTCCTGATGATCTTCCTGGTATCCCTCCCGCTCGTGAAGTCGAGTTTCGTGTTGATCTTGTCCCTGGTGCTTCCCCCGTTGCTAAATCTCCTTACCGTCTTGCACCCGCTGAGATGCAAGAATTGGCCAGCCAACTCCAAGAGTTGACTGCTAAAGGATTCATTCGCCCTAGCTCTTCGCCCTGGGGTGCTCCGGTGTTGTTCGTTAAAAAGAAAGATGGATCGTTTCGCATGTGTATTGATTACCGCGAGTTGAACAAACTCACCATTAAAAACCGGTATCCCTTACCGCGTATTGACGACCTCTTTGATCAACTCCAAGGTGCCTCCTGTTTCTCGAAGATCGATCTCCGTTCTGGTTATCATCAGTTGCGTATCCGCGATGAAGATGTTCCGAAGACTGCTTTCCGAACTCGTTATGGCCATTTTGAATTCTTGGTCATGTCCTTCGGTCTAACCAACGCACCCGCCGTTTTCATGGATCTAATGAATCGGGTGTGTAGGCCTTTCTTGGATAAATTCGTGATCGTGTTTATCGATGATGTTCTGGTGTATTCTAAGACCAAGGCCGAGCATGAGCAACATCTTCGGTTGGTGTTGCAGAAGCTTCGAACCGAGCAGCTCTATGCTAAACTTTCCAAGTGTGAATTCTGGTCTGATGAAGTACAGTTTCTTGGTCATGTTGTAAACAAGATGGGTATTCATGTCGACCCATCCAAGATTGAAGCAATCAAGAACTGGATTACGCCATCCTCTCCTTCTGAGATCCGTTCCTTTCTAGGCTTAGCTGGTTATTACCGGCGCTTTATTTCGAACTTCTCGAAGATCGCTTTGCCTTTAACAGCTCTGACTCACAAAGGTAAACCGTATATTTGGGGCTCGAAGCAAGAAGAAGCCTTTCTAACGCTCAAGCGTTTGTTGTGTGAAGCTCCTGTTCTTGCACTACCTGAGGGTAATGATGATTTTGTCGTGTATTGCGATGCCTCCAACCAAGGTCTCGGTTGTGTTCTTATGCAACGAGGCAAGGTTATCGCTTACGCATCAAGGCAACTCAAGGTTCATGAAAAGAATTATACCACTCACGACCTCGAGCTTGGTGCAGTTGTTTTTGCCTTGAAGATCTGGAGACACTACCTTTATGGTACTAAGTGTATCCTCTACACTGACCATAAAAGCCTTCAGCATATCTTTGATCAAAAGGAACTTAACATGAGGCAACGCCGATGGAACGAACTCATCAGCGATTACGATTGTGAGATCCGGTATCACCCTGGTAAGGCTAATGTGGTAGCCGACGCGCTCAGCCGAAAACCCTGCCAACTTAACTGTATCTTGCCGCGCACCCAGCTTCACTTCGCGCCGATTCAAAGCAACCTTGAATCGCGTATTCGTGACGCGCAGCGCGCATCCATCAGTAATGGTAACCTTCGCGCCGAGTTAGCGTGTGGCGCGGAAGCACTCTTTGTCCCTAATCTGAGTGGAATTCTCTGCTATCTCAATCGCATCTGGATCCCTTGTGATGAGAATCTTCGCGCTGATATCCTGAGTGAAGCGCACAAATCTCGGTATTCTATTCATCCCGGCGCTGATAAGATGTACAAGGATTTGCGCATAACTTATTGGTGGCCCGGTATGAAAAAGGATATTGCTGTGTTCGTAGCTAAGTGCCTGACTTGTTCTAAAGTTAAAGCTGAACACCAACGCCCATCTGGTTTGCTCGAACAACCAGAAATTCCTACGTGGAAATGGGAAGGTATAGCGATGGACTTTATTACCAAGTTACCTTTGACAGCAAGCAAACATGATAGCATTTGGGTAGTAGTGGATCGATTGACTAAATCTGCTCACTTTCTGCCCATTCGTGAAAACTACCGTGTTGAGCATCTCGCGCAGCTTTATGTCAAGGAAATCGTCTGCCGCCATGGTACTCCTTTGAGCATCATATCCGATCGCGATGGCCGTTTTATATCTCGCTTTTGGAAATCTCTCCAATCTGCGCTAGGAACTCGCTTGGACATGAGTACGGCATATCATCCTCAGACTGACGGTCAGTCTGAGCGAACTATTCAAACTCTTGAGGATATGCTCCGATCTTGTGTTCTTGATTTTGGAGGTAATTGGGATTCACACCTGCCTTTGATCGAGTTTTCTTATAACAACAGCTATCATTCCAGTATCGGTATGGCCCCATTTGAAGCACTTTACGGTCGTAAATGCCGCTCCCCAATTTGTTGGAGCGAAGTGGGTGAAACTCAAATCACAGGACCCGAACTTGTTCAAGAGACAACCGATAAAATCGCCAAGATCCGTGATCATTTGCTGACTGCCAGAAGCCGACAAAAGAGTTACGCAGATCGTAGGCGAAAGCCTCTCGAATTTCAAGTTGGTGATCTTGTTCTCCTCAAAGTGTCGCCTTGGAAAGGTGTTGTCCGCTTTGGGAAGAAGGGTAAGCTTGCTCCTCGTTATGTTGGTCCATTCAAGATTCTCGCGCGTGTGGGAAAAGTTGCCTACAGACTTGACCTGCCGCTCGCGCTCAGTAATGTGCATCCAACGTTCCATGTTTCCAATCTCAAGAAGTGTTTAGCTGACGAGAACCTTCACATTCCACTTGATGAAGTTCAAGTTGATGAATCCATGCATTTCATTGAGAAGCCTGTTGAGATTATGGATCGCGAGGTTAAGCAAACCAAGCGCAGTCGTATCCCTATCGTGAAAGTTCGTTGGGAGTCCAAGCGCGGAGCCGAGTTTACATGGGAAAGGGAAGATCACATGAAGATCAAGTACCCGCACCTGTTCTCTGCGCAACCTACTTCGAGATAAATTTCGGGACGAAATTTCTTAAAGTAGGGGAGACTGTGACATCTGCCCCGATCCGACCCGACCCAGGTACCCGTTTCTCTGACCCGATCTCTCTTTTATTATTTAATATTTATACTTGTATTTTATTTTTAATAATAATATATATTTCCTGCCCGCCTCTTTCTCCCTCTCTCTTTCCGCCTTCTCTTCCCTCTTGTCCTTTGGTTCTTTCCGCCTAAGGATGTCTGCAGCTCCACGCGCCAGACTCCTTACATGGAAGCCTGCGTGAAGACATCTTGTTCCTGCGATGCGTGAAGAGAACTCTTCTCGCAGCGCGCTAAGAATGCATGTTCTTCCCGCAATGCGCTAAGAATGTATGTTCTTCCCGCGATGCGCTTAGAATTCTTGTTCTTCACGCAGCACGCTAAGGATTTGTGATTCTTCCCGCAGTGCGCTAAGGATTGTTGTGCCAGCCTTCGCGCTCGCGCACTCAGCCTTCCCGCGCTTAACCCTTGTATCACTGTTTATTCCAGCCTGTATGCTTTTGTGTTGTCTTATCTTCCGTGCTGTTGACCTAATCTGCTTTATGTCTGAATAGTTACTTTCGGCGCAGCATGCGTACCAACCCCCATTGGTTGGTAGAAAAAGTGACTGACATTATCTTTTGAGATCTGCTTTTGCCATGCTTGACCAGTACCTTTATCTGAACCGCCCATGCCTGTTACTGTTCCCTGTCAGCTTTATCTTGCCCCCTGCAGCTGCCATATCTTTTGATATCTTTTGCTTTTGGATTCTTATGCTTTTTGATATCTTTTGCTTTTTGAGATCTTTTCCCCTTTTCTAGGATTGTGTTCCCTAGGGTTTCTCTATAAATAATAGTATTATTTTTTTTTCCTAACACATCACACACAAAACACTTAATCTCTCCTGTTCTCTTGCTCCTTGCTCTCTCTGCCGTCTTCCTCTCTGCCTCCGTCTTCCTCCTTGTTCTTCCTGCTTTTCCGGTAATATATATATTATAATTTACTTATTAATTATGCTAACTTATAATCAAGACTTAAAACAAATCATTAAAACAATAATCTTATTTATAGGTTAACTTGTGCTTGTTTAAAGTTGGTTCTTGCTTTATCTATCACCGCATCGTTTATCATGTGAGTAATCTCGTACCTAATCCCTTTTTGCTTTTAATGTTTTGGGATGTTCATGTGTTCATACAAACTTAGAGTCTTAAACTTGTTTATGAACTTTAGTCGCGCAGTATCCCATGTGTTGAGGACGTTTACTTGGCTGTTTATTTGTATGTGTGTATCATTAACCGCTTTGTTCGGCCTATTCCGCAGTTCCGTTGGTACCATTAGTTGAACACGGGAGACCTATCGTTTACGGTTTTCTTTGTTTACACTTGCACAGATGTTTTCTCGTTTTTATGCTCAATTGGGAGCATGGATTGAACTATGATCTATGAACTATCTTAGGCTTGATCACAATCTGATTACACCCTTGTTAAACTCTAGACATACACGTGTTGCGCGCAGATTTACTGTGATTATCTATGATTATCTATTAAACTTGATTTCTCACCAACACGCAAGTGTTTGACGTTTATTTTAACACATGTTCAGGTTTGCAGTAGCTGTTTTGGAGCTTGTGGACACGTAGGACGTTTTTACTTTTGGACCTAGAATTAAAATGTACCAAGACAAGTTAATGTTGTTTGAATGTTATAATTTATAATATATTGATTTATGTTTGATTTATGTTCTTTATTTTCCCCGCTGCGCGTGCGCGATAAAATGTGTATTAATAAATATTGACACCAATAGTGTCGCGAGTAATGAAGCAATATGTGGCGCCCCGATGTATAATCCGCCTTTGGTCGGGGTGTTACAATTACCTTATATATACACCACCTTTCCTCTTCATTTTCCCTTGCTACAACTCAAAAAAAAAAAAAAAAACCTCTCTCAAACATCAAAGATTCAAGGTTATCTTCTTAAGTGTTCTTGAAGGTTTTTAGTCTTTCATCTTAATTAGTTTATGTAGCCTTATTAATACTTGTTTATGGTTGTGCAACATATATATAATATACACCCCTTGTTTACCTTTGGTAGTTACTTCTCCGATTTCGGTCAGTGAGGTTTCGGACCTCATAAGGCAAGACTTCATGGAGGACTTCGTGTCCTTGATATATATACATCTATATAACTTGTTCATACATATTAATCTTGCTTATTTTAGTTTGCTGGTCATGTTTACAAGTTCCATGGTTATGGGTTTTTAAGAGTCTATGCTTCGGTTTAACCGTAAATAGCTCTAAACCGTAAACCGAACTTTGTTACTAGTTTTGTTAAATAATTGTTTAAACATGCTTATTGTTAGATCTAAGTTTCTAAAATCATTTTTACAAATTCTATGGTTATGGGTTTGTAGAATCTTACCTCGGTCTTAACCCGAAACACGATCCGAACCGAAAACCGAACTTTTGTTTAAAGACTTTATTGTTAACTTTTGGTTGTAAAACTTAAAGTATTTTTTTTATTTGTACATTATTATACAAGTTCTTTAGTGGTTGGACATGTGGAAACCAAACCGATTCTTATTCGCTTAAGACACACAAGTGTGATTTTTTAGCCATCAAGACTTGTATATTTCTTTAAAAATAGTTACAAATTGATTTTTAAATATTTTTTTAAGTACTTGGAAATGTTGGATCCAACTTGATCTCATAACAAAGTTTGGACCGACAAAACCGAACACTCGCTTAACGTGCGTTGTTAGTTCTAAAACAATGGAACTACATACTTGGTTAAGTCTTATTAAATTTTATTGAGTTATCTCATAACATTCAATATTTTGGAAAGTTGACTTTGGGTTTGACCAATTATCAAGACCCGAACCGACAACCCGAACACTCGATAAAAAAAACCGTTTTAGTATCTTTATTCCAAAGGGATTTGCATTCTTGCATTTTACCCACCTTATTACTTAACATAGATTGAGTAAATATTAAGGTTAGATACTTTAACCCGGTTTCGAGCAAACTTACATTTTTAAAGGGTTATTATTATAAATTCTTAAATAGTTACATTTTAAACCTTGAACTTTAATTATTTACATTTCTCAACATTTATTTTGTTTAAAGACCTTCAAGACAACCTTTCTAAATTCAAGACTTCTTTTCTTTTTAGGCATTGTGCGTTAAACTCGTCGTTCTGACAAATCTCCAAATTATCATCTTTTAAGTTTACTACTTGAAGGTGAGTACTTCATACCCCATTTTCCATCTTTTATTTTGGGGGTGACATTTCATACTTATTCAACAAAATGCTTTATATTTGAATCTTAAATCACAAACGTAGTTGTATACTTTACCTAAATAATTGCTCGATTTGGTGTTCTATGCTTATATGCCTATGTGTTTATCGCTTTTGGTTGGTGGAACTATAATAGACTATTTGGCATCCCCTTATAGCAAGGTGTCGTTAACGTAATGCAATTAACGATAACTATAAAATCCTAGACTATTTGGCATCCCCTTATAGCTAGGTGTCGCTGATGTGTTTAGAGATATCTATTTATCCAAATTACCACTTTTATTTATCGTTTCGTATGCAAGTTTTGTGGCTCTCTTTATTATATACTAATATGATTAAACTTATGAATTGCTCACCAACCTTTGTGTTGACAAACTTTATTTTATGAAATGTTGCAGGTTTGCATCTTGGTTGATTTATGATTGTGAAGAAAACGACATCAAAGACCTTAGGATATTAGTAAAAATGAACAATATCAAATTTGCCATATTTTGTGATATTTTGTTTATGGTTATTTTATGGATAGTTGTTATGTGACATTTTCGATGTTGTGAAATGAAATGAGTTTATTAAATACTGTCACTTTAATTAGTGTCATGTGCTTATGGACAATCGTTACACCTCGGCATGTTCCGCCGCCTTTGGTTGGGGTGTGACACCAACCGCGCCCCCATCCACGCCAAGGTGGTAGCGGTGTTCGCGAGCCAGATAGCCACGCCGGGCCTCCGCCCCCCCCCCCCATCCACAAGACCGGTACCCTTAGCCTTACAGTTTGAATCCATATCTAATCTACTCTCGATATTTATTGCACCACACTTCTATATTTAATGTACCCAAATCAAATTCAACCTAAACCAATAAATGTATACTCATTTATTTCCATGATATTTTAAACATTAATGTTTCTTAACTTTTTTATTTTGAATGTTGAAATGGAAACCGACTAGCAAGTGAATAGTGTTATGAACTGAGCAATACTAGTGTCATTGAACGTCTTTAGTATTCCTTGCTTTCGATACACTCAGTATTCCAATTCGGTATAAGGCTTGGATCTCTCTCTTTTACGCATCACTACTATAATAATAATAATAATAATAATAATATTGTTATTATTTTTATTGCTATTAATATTATTTTTTTATTTAAATTCCTTTGTTATTACTAAATACTGCATAATCCTAATATATTTTATTATATATTATTTGTTTTGCGTTGTTTTTCTGGAGTCAGGGATTTCATTGAAAGCGGTTTTTGTATTCTTAAGGATAAAAGTAAGGCTTGCCATCATCTCACTGTCCCCAAATCCTACTGATAGTTTTAACTATTAATGAAATTTACTTGGCATGGTTCTTATTGTTATACATTACCCTGAAGGCTGTTATCTTCATTTTCTAATCGCCACCATCATTTTCAGATAAGCCTAAACTTCAAAGCCTTTAAAGACCCTATTCCCAAGGCACCTAATGCTTTAAGAGCGATCATCTTTTCCAAACAACGCATTAAGTCGATTATTGATTCTCTTGTCTTATCTTATCAGTCTACTAATCAACCCAGCTAGACTTGTTTCAAAAACTAGTTGACATAAAAAATAATTTAAATACAAAAATATATAACGAATTTAAATCAAATCATGAGACTGCCTTATCTATTAACGTAGATTTACAACATTAGCAAGTATTGTAGTAAACAGACTATGAAGTCTAAAATGGTTAGCTAATCATTAATAAATATTTTGACTAGAAAAAAAAAGATAAAATCATTTTTGAAATCCGATTCAACCATATGTCTAGGTCGGCGATTCAACTGAAGACTATTGAAACGGGCTCAATCAAACCAGTTGTAACTTATGCATCGATTTAGAAAGACTATTCAAACGGGCCCAAGCACACGACGATAATAATTAAACGACAACGATTTATGGTTTGATTCTTTTAATCAAAAGTCATTAAAAGCATATTCACATCTTCCTCACACGTCAATTATTAAATTTGAAACAAAAATAATACAGTACTAGAATATTGGTAGACTTTTTAATCTTGTTCTCCTGGTTAGTTGAGCTAGATTTAATGTAATGTATATCTTCTTCTTCTTCTATTTCTTCTGGGTCTGACCCAACTTTCCTTTCTTGATCTTCATCATGCCTACCAACTGTTCGACCAAACTCCTCAATCAAACCTTCATCTGCTGATCCTCATTTCTAAAGGTTTACTTCACTTCTAGATCTCTAATCTTGCATTTTTTTACACTCAATGCCCTGAGTTGGATTAAGGTTTTTTTGTTTGGATCTAGTTGGTTACAAAAACCCTAATTTCTTTATATTTATAAAAGAAAAGATTACATTTTTATGGAGTTAGTGATGCTTAAAGTCAAAGTTTGTGGCTTTTAATTCATGGGTTTCGTGTTTTAACAGCTTAGTTTTCTTTTCCCCAATTTTTCTGATTGAATTTGGTTCAATTTTTATGTTTTGATGTATAATTAGTTTGAAGCACAAGGAATCAATCTGGTAAGGATTGACTTAGTTTGGTGTATACTGTGTATGTTTAGAGCCTGCCTACTTGATTAGATGATTGATGCTGTTTTTTTGCCCAAAAAAGCTTTGATTATATCATAGTTGAAAATGAAATTGATTCTTGTAGATTGATGAGAGGAAAGTCTTTGACTTTTTTCATTGCCCAAAAAACTCTGTATGGTCAACTTTTGTGGGACAAACATTATTGAAAATTTTGTTTCTTGCTCATATGTTTTCTATTTTGCTGTTCATACACATGAGTTTAAGTTATGTACTCTATTCATAATAGTAGATTTTTTCTATTTATTTATTCCCATTTGGCAAAAAACAACCTTGACAGATAAAGATAGAGTTGACTTCCTTGAAACCACCCTCACCCCTTTTTATAAAAACTCAAGAGACATGAAAAATATTGTTACAAGATTCTAACTTTCGATTGATTAGTGAAATGCGGATATACAATGCTTTCATGTGCTTTGTCAACTTTTATGTTCTCCTGATTTACCGTTTTGTTCAATCGGACTAAAACTTTCTTTGATTGTTTTTGCAGCCGTCCGTTGAAAGCGTTTTTTCTTGATTTCTTGTAAATAAAATGTCGTTTCGAAGCATAGTTCGTGACGTGCGAGACGGGTTCGGGAGTTTATCGAGGCGAAGTTTTGACGTGAGGCTGTCGAGCCTTCATAGCAGAGGGAAATCACAGGGTTCAATCAATGATTTACATGATACTCATCCGTCACTTATTGTCCAGAACAGTAGGTGGGCTAATCTTCCACCCGAGCTTCTTTTTGATGTGATTAAGAGGTTGGAAGAGAGTGAAAGCACTTGGCCAGCAAGAAAACATGTAGTTGCGTGCGCTGCGGTTTGTAGGTCTTGGAGAAGTATGTGTAAGGAAATTGTTGGAACTCCAGAATCTTGTGGGAAGCTTACTTTCCCAGTTTCTTTGAAGCAGGTATTTTTTTATTATTTCTCGAGGTGTCAAAATGGGGGTCAGATGGGTTGGGTTGATCCAAAACCCTTTTTATATAAAAAGTTTGTAAATAATTGTTGCGTTAAATATGATTAAAATGTTCGTGGTTTTTTAGTAATAATATGATTTTATTAAATAAAATGAGTTAGGAGGTTTTATGCATAACAATGTATATACCTTAGGCAGTTTTGACCAGCATGACCTCTTTCTTGAAGCGTCAAAATGGGATGGGTTGGATGGCCGATGGCGTGCCAAATTGGGCTTGGTTGGGTTAATCCAAAACCTTTTTGTCTAAAAAGTTAAAAAAAGTTTGTAAATATTTGTTTTGTTAGAGCAATTTTGGGATTGAGTTTGAAAAATGCTTATTGGCGTATTGGTGTTTTCGAAAAGCCAATATATTAAAATGTGTTTGGCAATCACGAAAATCTTTCTTTATTTAGCTTTTTGAAAGGGTTAAAAAGCAGTTTTCCAAAAGCCCCAAATCCTTTCTTTTCAAAATGGCTTTTTAAAAAAGCCAATAAGCCAATAAGCACTTTTCAAACTCAATCCCAAACATGCTCTTATATGATTGAAAAGTTCATATTTTTCGGTTACTGTATGATTTTTTATATAAAATATTTAGGAGCTTTTATGCATAACAATGTATATGCGTTAAAGTGACTTTTGACTGGTGCGAACTCTTTCTCTTTGAGTTATGTTTTGTTTTTTTATGTGTTTGACCTGTTAAAAGGGCAAACACAACCCTAATCAACAAATTCATAAGTAAACACAATATGCATGGAATTATACTATGATTACTGATCTTTACAGTGTTATTCTTTTTACAGCCGGGGCCACGTGATGTTACTATTCAATGTTTCATCAAGAGGGATAAATCAAACTTGACATATCATCTGTTTCTGTGTCTTAGCCCAGGTAATTTGTGGCATAATGTTTTTCAATAATCAGACTTCAAAAAAAAATTAGTTGAAGATAAACTTGATGTGCTACATTAACGATCGTATTATAAAAATTTAATCGGTTTTGCAGCTGCTTTGCTAGTTGAAAATGGGAAGTTTTTGCTGTCTGCAAAGAGAACACGAAGAACCACTTGCACTGAATACGTAATCTCCATGGATTCTGAAAACATTTCTAGGTCAAGCAACACTTACATCGGGAAGCTCAGGTATATAAATTTTAACATTCTCGTTCATGTATTCTCATTTTTTAAATATAAATAATTAAGTGAAATGTTTCGGATAGACATGGTGGTTAAAAACTGATTTTAAAAGATTAATGAATGATGATTAATATTTTAAAGTTTAAACCTAACCACCTTTAGGGGTTGATGACTTCAAAGCCACCTTTAAGTGGTTGATGATTCTGATTTATTATTTAGTTTACGTTTATTTAGAAGAAGTTAGTTGTTGACTTTAGTCTTAGGCACATTGTTGGTAAAACCTAATAACGAATGCGCCAAGTAGGATTAAAAAAATAATTCCATTACATTAATGGCCTAAATATTTAAATTAAATGATTCTGGAGATTGTGTACCTTTATGCACTAAACAAAATCCTTTGGTGCTAATGTTTAATTGACCCTTTTGCGACATTGAAACACGAAATTCATGGGTTTGGGTTTAGTCTAAACGGGCTTGGGCCAGTTTTTGGTCAAACCTGTGAATTTAGCTTAGCCGAACGTGTTCATGACAACCTGATGGGTTCGCGGGTTGACCCGTTTAACCATTTGTTCATTTCTTTGGTTTTTTAAAATGTGCTTTGTATATTAACTTTAAACTAACTGCGCAAGTTTTATGCCAAAATTTAGAATTTTAAAAACAAATTGGCATAGGTAACAACATAATTGCTTAAAAGTAACAATAATATATAATTTAGAACTTTGGACTTTGGAGTATTAATATGTAAAAAAGTTAAATAATTCTCTTTTCTTGTCGGGTTCAATGGTCGTGTGTGTCGACCCACCAACCCATGATACGACCTATTTAGCGGCCCTATCAACCCGTTCATAAGTAAGTGGGTCGATTTTCACCTCTAGATCCATTAACAATATAAAGAATTAAAGTTTCAATTTTTATTGATCTTTTGTGTGTTGTTTTTTTACAGGTCTAATTTTCTTGGAACGAAGTTCATAATATATGACACACAGCCTCCACATTCGGGCGCCAATATCCCGCCTCCACCTGGAAGATCAAAAAGATTCTATTCCAAAAAAGTGTCTCCAAAAGTGCCAAGTGGCAGCTACGACATTGCCCACATCACCTACGAGCTTAACGTTCTTGGCACACGGGGCCCACGCAGGATGCACTGTGTCATGCACACAATTCCTGCCTCCTCCCTTGAGCCAGGTGGCACCGTGCCAGGTCAGCCAGACCAACTCCTCCCACCCCGCTCACTAGAAGACTCCTTCCGCAGCATGTCATTCTCAAAGTCCCTTGACCGGTCAACCGAGTTCAGCAGCTCGAGGTTTTCTGAAATCATGGGAGCTGCCACATCAGCCGACGTCCCGGATAGTGAAAAGTCCAAACTGCCCTTGGTGTTGAAAAACAAGTCACCTCGATGGCACGAACAGCTGCAATGCTGGTGTTTGAACTTTAGAGGACGTGTAACAATTGCTTCAGTTAAGAACTTTCAATTGATCGCCGCCCCGCCGGCAGTGGGAACATCCCAGCCACCACAACTGCCGCCACCAGAGCATGATAAAGTGATACTGCAGTTCGGGAAAGTCGGGAAAGATATGTTTACTATGGATTATCGGTACCCGTTATCTGCGTTTCAAGCGTTTGCGATCTGTTTAAGCAGCTTTGACACCAAATTAGCCTGTGAATAGAAAAATTTAACATTAGAGTTCATTTTGTTTGGATGTCTATTTTGTGTGTACCTTGGTCAAATTAAAAACTCCATTTATTATAACAGTTTGTGTTATTGTCATTTCTATGTTTTTGTTGTATTCAAACTCGGTAACTTTTAGGTTATAAATGATGCATAATTGCATATCCAATTGTCGAAAACATCATTTGACTTATACTTGTGGTCAACTTGGGTAACACATCAAAACTGGTCGAGTTAGAACGAGTAATACAGGTTAAACCGATAGACGGGTCGGATTGGCATGATACCCTGGTCGCCTTTTAACATGTTTGACCATATTTCGTCAGTTTAGGCACATGAACTCGAGCTAGTACTGATGAAGTTATCTGTTTTAACCCCGATTTGCCTATTTTGATAATATGGTTATGGTGGGATTTGGGAGGACCATAGAAGGTGGGTTAGGCCTATAGATACAGCCATTATCAAAGTGATATTGTGATAATGAGCAACATGGTAATAATGTTCCAAAAGGTGGGGGGCATAGGGCTCATCACTTTCTGACCCTATGAACAGGGTTTGGCTAACAAAGTTCACTTAAATCTTTATTACTTCTATACCCGACCTGACCGAAGGTGGTGGCATAGGGACATCAGAAAGAGAAGGATGGTGTTTCTCTCGCCTTAATCACAGTGGGGCCTTGTTTCACGGGCTATTAGCTCAGTAGGTAGAGCGTGTGCCTACATGTTGTGTCGTTGACGTTAGCATAGAGTACTCATCTTATTTGAACCAGGTTTGAAAGCAAACTTCTGGTCAGGATGATTTAACGTTTTTAAAGTGTCGTACGGTTTATTAAGTGTATCGTGATTCACGTTATATTTGGCAAAAAGATCATAAAAGTGGTTGTATATTGTAGGAAAGTAATAAATGTCATGTTCAAGAATTCAACTTGCAATTATATGTATGTTGTCGTGGGAAGAGAGAGACGCATAGTATGTCATTATCAAAGAGCATTTATTAATGTACATTTAATAATATTGAAAAATGACACCAACTATAGATGTACAATGAACAAAATGATAGGACCAAATTTGTTTGCAAAAAATCACGTCCAGTGGTGTTTCATATCATGTTAAATCACGACATGCCCGTTTTAGTCGCAACCCAAAATCCAACTCGAGATAGCGTTAACTTGAACCCGAAAGTACTAATACTTATGAAACCCGAACCCGGCCCGTAATATTTTGAGTCGAGTATTAATTAATTTTTTAGGGGTTCAGGTAAATCCGTTTAACCAAGTATGCCCTAATTAATAGTATTAGATGTTTGATAGTCGGTCTTACAAAAGAAATGCTCGATAGTCGATTCTTGTATTATATGCTCAATTCTAGTTAAGCCTATCAATTACCGTTCCACTACCCCCTTAACTCCACCAATTTTTCGAAGCCAAAGTATTATTACATGGCTATTTTATATGATCATTCGATCGGTTCATCAGACATTCCATCATTCAGACTATTCAGTCAGTTTACTAGGGTTTCTTGAATTTGGATTTTGCATATTGATTATGCTAATTGCAAATCACCTCCACTTCCACTGTAAATGTGTTTAATGCCCGATGATATCTTTGCTTATTTGGATTTTTATTAGATATATTGGTTTTTAATGATCTCAACTATTGCCTTTTGGTCAGTGCTGGTCCTAACTAATGAATTGGCTACTAATGGTCCTAACTTTTAAAGTATTTATCCCTAACAGTCCACGACTAACAAAATCCAATGTCGTTAGTTTAGGTCGCCGAAAAAACCGTTTTGGCCGGAAAACTCAATATTTCCGTCCCAAACATCTTGGTAACATTGTACATATCGGACCTTTAGGAACCTTTTCTAGTAAAAGGCCCAATTATTGAGGTCGCCAGAAACCTTAGAACCATCGTCGGAATCGGTTGATAATGCTCAAGTGGTGGTAATTGGTTAGTGGTGAGTCAATTGGCGGTGGTTGCGGTGTTCAGGTGGTGTTTTCCAGCAACAAATTTGAATTTTCCGGCCAAAAACGTTTTCCCGACTACCTGAAACTAACGGCGTTAAGATTCTGTTAGTTGCGGACCATTAGGAACAAGTACTTTAAAAGTTGGGACCATCAGCAGCCAATTCATTAGTTGGGACCAGTAATGACCAAAAGACAATAGTTGAGACATTAAAAACCAATATACCTTTTTATTATTATTGAACTATTTAATTTCATTCCCTGGTACAAGGATTAAGTCTTAGAGTTATATTTTTTAATTGCTTATTTATGTTAGGTGAAGACAATTTTGCTTTGCATTTATCATTTTATTTATTTAGTTTTCTAGGCCAAATACATACCTGATTAACCCAACCTGTTAAAACCCAAATCCAAATAACCCAAAACCGACAAACCCGAGAGAGATTAGGATTGGGTTTCAGTTGTAGAATTAGATTTCTCAAACCTTAGGAACCTGACTCAGTAAACCCAAAACTTGAAAATATACGACGAAAAACATATATTGTTGAATACACTTTTAAGGTAGTTTGCCTTAAAACGCAAACTCTCTTGTAATGAATGATGGATCTAAAACTTTAGAGCGCGCATTTCGGTTTTAGTTAGTTTTTGATGATAACCTAGTATTCTATTTATAGACCCTGACATTTCTTTTAGAAGCCCAATCATTACATAATGAATGACTCAAATGAAAACACAAATGTAAACAAGTCTTCGAGTATGATATTTCTTGTTCGAGCAGACTTGATATGCACAGCATGCTCGATGCATGTCTTCGAGCAGACTTTACTTATAATATTTTCTGATAGAAAATATTCTCCTCCAGCACGCTTCAATCTTCTTGACCAATTCTTGCTTTGCTTGAATAAGTCCATCGAGTAAGCATATTCTTCTTGATGTCTTCAATCCTGCCTTAGAGACTTATTGAATAATCTTCAGCATACTTGGATGCATAGCTTGCTCGGGACTGAACAGTGCTCGAAGTCTATAGTTAGAACATTTGACATCTTCTTTATTGCATCCATGCTCGACCCACCAATGTGCTCGGAACACTTGGTTTAAGCTGGATGATCAAGTTGTTTGCTCGATTGGCAATCCATACTCGATGAAGAACACTCTTACTCGGCGAAGTGTAGCTTGCTCGGTGAAGTGTAGCTTGCTCGAAGCCTCAACACTTAGAAGAATTCACTGAAGTAGGTCTGAAACACCATGCTCGAGGTAGTAAAACCATGCTCGATGGTCCAAGCTTGCTCATAGTCCATACTTAGCCGATTTCTTGAGGAGGTTGAGAAGATTCCAATCTTCCTTGCAAATATCCGACTCAACAATCTCCCCCTAGATTGGAACAAGCTCAAATGTACCAAAACATACATGCGTATAGTTAAAAATGTATCAATTTTTATAAGATAGTCAATTTAAGCAAAAGTCATTACATTACATAAAGGGAATTCTGCCACTTGGGCATTACACATCAAATTTACATATCAAACACAAAATAAGGAAAAATAAAAATGCAAAAGATAACAAGGATAAACAGATCATCCATTAGCTCCATTCCTGCTATCTTCTGCCTAGGCTCCTTTCAGCTTCTTTTCTCTTTCTAGTCTTACAGCGGCAGCCCTTTGCTTGAACATTTCTAGTTCTACACTATCATTAGATTCCAAAGGAACTTCTACATTGACAATGTCCCGAAGATCTTGGATGTGTAAGAACTGCAATTCTTCATCATGCTCAATTACATCAATCGTTCTTCCCAACGAGTTCCTGAGTGATACAGAGTCACTCAGCCTATTGTAAGTAAAATGAGAGATTTTCCCATCTTGTTGTACTTCAGAGTTAGGCATCTGCATTTCTCTCCTCATGGCCAAGCACTCTCTCAATGTTTGCCTTTTAGAGCTTGAGCTGTAGGCTTTGAGTGTCCCTTCCTTCTTTGATGCACAGAGGGAGAGCTCAGATAATTTAACTTCACTCATTCTTTTCCTCCTTCTCTCCCTCTCTGCTTCTGTAAGAGCTTCTCTTTGTTTTTTGCTTAAGGAATGAAAATCCCTTTTCAAATTGTTCCTTTAAAAATTAGAGAGATCATTTCTTTGTTGGCCAGCAATAATGTTCCTTTATTGGTTGTCATGTAAGTCCAGCTGAGCCATCTTCTCTAGTTGTTCTCTTGTGAAATTTCTGAAGTTATTTCTGAATATAATCTATGTCTCTTGGGCATCTTCAGTAACAACTCTCTGAGTTTTTGATCTTTTATCAACATAAAGATGAGTGGGCAGATTTAGATTTCTCTGTGCAGCTTCAGGCCTCACAATCTCAGATCTACTGACAAGTCCACTGGACCTTGTTGAGGAGACCTTCTTCCCAAACTTCCTTTCAGATTCTTCGTATAGCTTTCTGATTGTTTCATCATCTTGTAGTATCAGATTCATCATTTTTGCACCTCTTTTACAAAGAGTGCTTATCATTTTGGCCTTTTCTTCTTCCTCTCTTCTCAATCTGTCTGCCAAAACTTTTCTTTTCCAAAAATAGTCTCTGCTCTCTATTATATACTTCGATCAGTTGCTCATGAGGCATGCTATCAAATTCTGCTTCTGTTATTCCCTTTGTAGTAATATTTCTTTCAAAGTCTTCACTCTTTCGGGATCATTGAACCATTGTACAGCTTCAGCTTTCTTCTTCTCTGCTTCCTCTCTCTCTTTGTCGAATTTCATTTTTAATCTTCTTTCTTATTCACAGTCAGCTGCACATTTGGCATCTTTATGTGAGTCCTTTACCATTTTTACTTTCCTTTTCAATTCATTCAATGTTAGGTCTATGAGAGAGTTATAGTTGTATCCATGCAGTTGTAGGAATTTGATATCTTTATGTTTCCTTTTCATCTCTTCGTATTCTTGTTTTCCTTTGGCCTCCTTTTCTTTTCTCATCTTTTCTACAAAGTTTGTATTATCATCAACCAATGCATTCTTGTACATTCTATCAAATATTTCAAAAGTTTGACGATTGAGATAAGACGCAGGATGTCCAGCTTGCAGCAAGAAGGCTCTTCTTGTTTCTCTACTTTTCCATCCTTCAGCTGCTTCTGCAACACTCTCCCTGGTCATCATTTGTATATGACTTGGTTCATATTCAAGGCTCAACAAATAGGCTTTATCTTCTTTTTCCTTTTCTTCTGCCCTCTTTAGCCTTTCTTCATCTTCCTCAACTTCCAATTTTTCATCCAAGTTATGTAGAGCCTCTATCATTGGTTCTTCATTCTGAGTGACTCTTGACTCATTAATAACTTTGGTCTTATGTCTTCTTTTGTAGAACTTCTTAACTGACTTTTGTCTTTTGGCTTTGGGAGTCTATATCTCTGAAGTTTCTTTTCTTTTCACAGACTCCCTAGCCTTAGGCTCAGGTTTATCAATAATAACTGGTTCAATCACCATAGGTTCAACAACCACTTCAACCGGTTCATCATCAAATATCTCTTCAATTCTGGGTTCTGATACAATTTCAGCTTATGGCTCACTGCATCTTTGTTGCATTTCTCTTTGAGTCTTTCTTGCAACAGCCACAATCTCTAGATCATGTCTTTCTGGGTTCTTCAACACATTATTATAGATTCCTAAGACAGCCAGTTTTGTCAGTAGTCCAAAACTAATCCCACTAGATGGTCTTTCACTTTGTACTGGAATAGTTGGACCTAAAGCACACTCCTGATGCTCTGTTTGTACGGTCTTAGGCTCAGGCCGTGCAAGTTCGTGGCTCATCTTCAGTTTGTGCAATATGAGTTGGGTCTTCAGATTGTTCATTTTGATTCTTTTTCAAATTCTCCATTGCTGCCCCTATTACCTCATCAGCCAATTTTCTGAGTCTTTCATCCTCTTCTTCTTTATTTTTCATCGCTATTAATGTCTCTAATATCTCCCGAGGAATCTCCTCCTCTTCTTCTTCAACAGTTACTTTGGCCCTTTCTTCATTCATAATTTACAATACTGTTTTGACGGATTCAACTCCAGCTATATCTGGGTCACTAACCTCATTATCTCTAGTATGCCATCACCCCAAGTTATTTTGTGAGCAGCTTTGGGATGTAATTCTTAATCTGTATGAGCAATTCCTTTCCACTTGTGTTTTCTCCTTTCAATTTGCTCTGGGGTTTCTTCTTCAGCTTCAGACTCCCTCTCTTTCACAGCATCTCCCACTTCTATTTCTTCCTCATACTCTTCATTTATCATTTTCAGAGCATTGGAGGTTCCTTCTTCAGTAATTTCATCACTGGCCTCATCATGATTTTCATTTATTAGCTTTAGAGCATCTGCTTCTTGATCATTCTCCCCCTGTTTTGGTGCATCTGAGGTCTTCTCAACCTCAGCCTGCTCCAGGGCTTGAATTCGTTGAAGGGCATGTTGCAGAGCTTGCTCTAGGGCCATGTTCTTTCGTTCCAGAAATGCATTTTTGTCCTTAAGCATGATGTTCTGAAACTCCAATTCTGCATTTTCAGATATGAGGTCTTAGATATTTGGACTTGATGGTGGTGTCTCTTGGGTAGGCTTGAAAGCAGGTTCAGAATAAGGTTCACTAGAAGAGGTTTCAGGTGATGGTACATTGTAAGGTTCAGTTGTATCTTGAATATCTTGGGATATGGGAATGGGTTCAGTTTGAATAGGTGCATGTAAATGTGAAACTGGTGGTGAAGGAATGGATGTGTCTTGAATTTGTTTAGGGCTGGATATGACAGTTTCAGTGTTAGTTGGGGTTGAATGGATTGTATCATGGGCTTGTTCTAATTCAGGTGAGAATGTGTCTTCTATGTCTTCCATAGGATCTGGAGAATTAGGTGGTGTGATATTTTGTACTGTATAAGTCAAATTGGAGACCACGTTGGCAATAAAGACATCATCATCAATTTGCTCAATTGCCACTCCACTTGTACCCACAGTCGGTTTTTCAACTAGTTCTTCAACCCTTGCAGATGGTTCAGTATTAACTTCAGGACTAACAACATGCACCTCTGGTTCTGAACCCACAAACACAACCATCTCACTGCCCATCGGTTCAACAATTGGTTCATTAACCTCAACATCATGACCCATTTCTTCATCATTTTGAGCTTCATGGCCAATTTTTTCTACAGCAGGCTCATTTATCACTTGTTCTGCCTGTGGCTCAACACATAGAAGCTCATCTCCTGAACCATCATCACCATCATTCGGATCATCATCATCAAAATCTTCATCAATATCAATCACCTCCTTTTCATCTTCACTTTGTTCAGGTGAGGGAGGAACGTCCATCACATCAATGTTCGCATCTAACAACCAAGGAAGAATATCCCATTCAGCATTCTCATTAAATTGACTTCTTGCTCCCTTGATTCTCTTGTATATATTTGGATCTTGCAGCCTTAAAGGTTCTCCAGCCAAATTCAGACCTTGCACAGATCGATTAGTTAAGATATGCAAGAACCTAGGATACATCAAGAATTTCTGATTTCCTTCCTTCTCGGCATTGCTCACTAACCCATTGAAGATGAATCTTGAGAAATTGAATGGTTGGCGAAACAATATTGCCACTGTCATGGTAGCTAACTCCCTACTCAGCAATGTCCGTGTTCCCCTTCGAGGAGATAAGGATTGAATCACATGATGTATTAAAAATCTGTATGACAACGGAAAGCTCCCCTTCTGGAATTGACCTTCAATGACAACTCCTTGATAACCCAACATCTCTTGGAATATCTTTAACAATCTTTGGGTTGAGTACAGAGGCTGCACATCATTATTGTCGTTTAGTGCAGTGCCTCTCTAATAGATGCCTCTGTAATTTTAATGTCCTGACCCAACACAGATGCTTCAATCCGCTTTCCATTAATATCGTCCATGTACTCAACAGAACCCCAGAGTGATATGATTTCTAAATATGATTGGGTTCTCCGTCAGTGCCAACCATAAGTTGGAGTTGTTTAGAAAGTTGATTATGAACTTCAAATCCCTATTCTCCTCATCGACTTCCAGACAGGCGCACATATTGTGCTTAGGTTCGAATCTCATGGCCATCAGATCTGCAAGACAAATAGATAGTCAGTACTCATAATAGCAGAGTAATAGCAGTTGGTAGTTAGAGAAGAGAAGCATCTTCAGTAACCTGTTCCGTAACAGTTTGTGAACCTGCACAATTCAATTAATCAGTTAGTATACGAACAATACAAACCCTAATTTCGATCCTCGGGTAAATGATAATCGATAATCGATATCTTACCAAGGTCGAAACAGAGCTAATGGCAATATTCCAGTAAGTATTTAGCACAAACAGTTAATCTGTTGGACTCGGTATACCCAAGACACATATTATTATTGATGTGGCTAGTATGTCATGATCCATGTCGGGTTATACCCAATAACAAGCTAGACAAACACCAATAATATTTGTTTATATATGATATGATCATTACAAATAAATATTAACACTTAAGTTATTTAGAAAGGGGTTTCTAAATACAAGTTACTTGTGTAATAAATAAATCATATGGATGATTTATATTTTGAGAGATAGCATTCCATAATGTCACTTAAGATGGTTAAGCAACAATATGTGAATAATGGTTACCAAGCATATCACCTATAAGTTTTATAACATAATTTATAAACATATAAATTGATAGTTATAAACAAAATGATAATAATAATAACAAGATAGGAAGCCCCCCCCTCTCTCTTGTTGGGTTATTTTATTATTATTTCTCCCTTAGTGGAGACATGCAATGGTTCATATTGGTGCTATGGGGTGGTGCCATATTTGAAAGGTTTATTATCTTTCTTTCTTGGTTTTTCTCTTATAACACATCATAACACAACAACAATACAACACAAGTACAATAGAGGAAAGATCCTCTGCACACTCTCATTCTCTTTTCTCTCTTGGACAGCCAAGAACATGAACTAGAACAAGGAAGAGTTGTCAAGTGTTACCAAATCCTAGCTACAAGTGGTGTTTGTTGGAAAGCTTGGGGTATGCTAGCTTGAGGAGCTTCATATTCAAGTTCTTGCCTTCTTCATCATCATCATCATCATCATCTCCTTCCTCTTCTTTGGATTTGAAAGGTAGCTTTTACATGCATGGACTTATAGTGACATGCATGTGTTTGATAGTATGTATTTCGTATTTGGATCCGGGCTTGGGTTTTGCATGTGTAAAATAGGTTTTATACATATCAAATTAACAAGATTTAAATCTAATTTCCGCTGCATTTTTCATAAAATTGGGATTTTATGACTTTGATAATCTTAATAAAACCCAACAATGGCATCAAGAGCCGCTTATACGGATGCATGCTTCATTAGACCCAAAAATTTTCGGGTTTATGGTGGGGTTTTACCATATGGCCGAAAATTTTGGGGGTTTTGGTTACCCCATGGGTTTTCAAGGTTATACTTTACATGCATGTGGTAATCTTGAAAAACTAAGTCATTTGGATGATTGATTGTGTTGTTTGGACAAAACCTGGAACTTTCGGTTTTGTCAAGTTTGGCCAAAAGTTTCAAGGGTCAAAGGGGAACCATTTGGGTCTTGTGTTATTGCATATTTGGATATGTAATAGATGTTCATAACCTAGCCATGGCCTTGTGTTTGATTGAATGTTTGCGTTGTTATGTTTGTTCATTCAAAGTGGTTGTTTGTTCATTCAATATGGTTGTAATATTTATTTGGGTTTGTAATCTATTTATTCTTTCAATTGGTTTGTAATAATAAGTAGATTAGGAGCATTTCTTTTACTAGAAAAATGTATTAGGATATGTTTTGTAAAAGAAGATGCAAGGAAGAGAACCCAAATAAAATGAAGGAGACCACAACACGGGGGTGAACACTTGGAGCATTTGGATGCGGGATCAAGTGGTAGTTCACCGACACAAGCTAATGTCCTTTTGGGTCCCTTAGGAGAGACCTTTTGACACACTTGTCTTCGGTCAACAAGTGTAGTCAACATTAGGAGGCTATGGTTATGAACTTGTGGTTGTATGTTTTATGCTTATGTGGTTGTTTTAATTTTGTTTGTGTTATTACAATTTGGATTGTTAACAACTTAAATCAACAACTAGTATAAAATTGGTTCCTTAGAAATCATTAGGTAATAAAAATTGGTTTTATTAATGGCTAATGATTTCATAATAAAATGGGTTTTATTAATAGGAACTTTGAAAAATGGGTTTTTCAACTAAGTACCATACATTTGAATGCATGCAAATGAAAGGTACATAAAAGGTTTTCCAATCTAGAATTTTAAAAACTAAAATCCCTTTTATAAAATAAGTTGAACACCATCCTTTTATACGACACTCGAATCACTTGGGAACTCGGTGTGGGATAAAGGTCACCTAACCGCATTAGAGGAAACTTGTGAGTTTGAGGTGGGTTTCCCATATTTGTGGGATAAAGGTCACCTAACCACTTTTATGTGTAAACTCACACGTGTGTGTAAGTAGGACGACTTAAATTGGAAACCATGTGAATAGGGTCACCGAAGCATGGCGTACAATGGTGTTGATGGGATTAAACATGCCAACTAAACATAAGATGTTTAACCGATCCCATAAAACTAGAAGTTGCAAAGGGTTGCAATCGTCAAACGTTGACTACCTTGTTAATTTAAATAGTAGGGTAAATGTCAGCTAACTACTATTTGAATGTAAAGTTGGGTTCAAGATTTTAATCATTAATTGTCTTGGAGGCATAAAAGGGTATTAACGATTAAAATAATTGATATCGAAAATACTAAAATTGAGCTTTGTTATATTTGTAGATGGCCGCAATCAACAATCCACCTAACGTTATTCCACCCGTTAATAACCTATCACTAAGATCTATTCTCGATAAGGATCGTTTAAACTATACCAACTCTATGGATTGGTACCGAAACTTGAGAATCGTTCTCAAGCAAGAAAAGAAATACTACGTATTAGAGGATCCTATTCCCGATGAACCTAGTGTTGACGATGTCCAAGACCATAATGATTGGGTTAAGCACAATGAGAATTCGATGCAAGTTTCTTGCCTCATGTTGGGAACTATGATTCCCGAGATTCAAAAGGATTTTGAACTTTGATGTGCTTGAAGTAGTTTAATATTTATTAACTAAATTAACTAAAAATAAACACTAAGTAATACTCTAGACTCTCTAAAACTCGACAAAACTACTAACCGACAAGTGAACCGATTGACTCTAGTAAAGCTATGTAAGTCCGCATATCGAACCCACGAGACTCTTTAAATTACGTTTATTAGCTAATTAGACTTGACTACAAGACACGACTTATTATTTATATTTGTTTGGGGGATATTTATTTAAAATACTAATTTAATACTATAATTAAAAACTAATAAGAAAACAAGTAATTTAAACGAAAGCAAAGTTTGTTATTAAAATACGATGATGATGAGAAAACTACCTAGGCTAGACTCCCTTAAATTTCAGTAATGACTTGACTCGGGAAAATATTTAGTTATGGTCTGGGATCGTAAAAAAGACACTTAAAAGAAAACCCGAATAGTACCCCTGACCCTTCTCAAGAGAAAACCTATGGATTTCTAACAAGTTTTAACGCACACCAGTATTAAAAATCAAGTTCGCTTACAGTCACCCAATTGTTTATAATTTAGTTCCTTTATACGAAATCCTACCTTACAGCGCAGAAATCAAAGGCAATTTACTATACTTAATTGATTTGATAAACAATAATAAATAATCAACCCTAGACGGACTCGTTACGAAGAACTACATCTAACAAGATTAAATAGTAAAGACTTATCAATAATCTAGCACTTTACAGATTTTAGATTAGCAGCACACTTAGGTTTATTTAACAAT
The DNA here is from genome assembly GCF_021521415.1 of Bidens hawaiensis. Lineage (NCBI taxonomy): Eukaryota > Viridiplantae > Streptophyta > Magnoliopsida > Asterales > Asteraceae > Bidens > Bidens hawaiensis. The sequence goes on along the minus strand of NW_027496918.1, from coordinate 44,999 downwards.
ATTATTCATATGATCTTATCACGAAATCAAATCATAAAATAATCAAGAACACAAAGTAATTGACCTAATAGCAATCCTATCATATGACAAACAATAATCAAGGAAAACTATGGAATAAAACTCATCAAACAATCCTAAGCATCCATACGCATCAATTAATTATAGACAATCTTTTACTAAATCATAAAAACCATAACGTAAATAATCCCAAATCAAATCAAAACGTCAAAATAAGTTCATCATAAGCCTAGGCAGTCTATAACGTTTAGCCTAGCATCTTAAAATTAAACGAAACAAACAAGTAAGAATTCATGGTGTAAAATAAATGAAAACGAAAGAAATAACAGATAGAACCCGTGTTCTTCGCCTTCAACCACTATGCACAACACCAGCTGATTCCTCGACTCCGCAGCTGCTGAAAGCTCGTCTCGGTAGCCTCGGAACTCACCAAATTCGGATGGAAGATTAAGGTATGATTAATGGTGAGTTTAGGGGTCTTTATATAGACAACAGGGGTCCAAAAGTAGGTTAAGTCGGCCAACACATGGAAGATTCTGGAAGTCGAGCACCGCCTCACCACGCCGTGCTGCGCGGCGGGCTTCCCCTCTCCCGTCGCGTGGCACACCGGCCCAGGGGAGGGGGGGGGGTCTGGTTCGTTCTGCTGGTCCGGTTCACTTCCTGGTTCGGTCCGATTCGTTTCCTGACGCGTCGGTTTTCCGGTTCGACTTGTTTTTACTCCTTTTTTGCCCACTTTTCACCGAAATTAAATCCCGAAACCTAGGACATAACCATATTTTAGCAGTATACAAATATTACGAGAAACCGACCAAAACTAATAAAATAATTGATAAAATATACACAAGATTTACTGAATAATAAACGTTATAATAAATATCCTCACACTTAACCTTTTTTCGTCCCTGAAAGTCTCATTGCAACGGGATCAGAATCGGAGAAATACAGTCTTAAAAACATATAGATTATCTTAAAAAAATTTTTAGAAACAACGCAAAAACTGCGATCACCGATATTGTTGTCCACTTAAACCCATACCTTTGTCTTTACCGGGACAAGTAAGATCCAACTATTATTATTATTATTATTATTATTATTATTATTATTATTATTATATAATCTAGCGGAACCCACAGTCAAGACCCGCTTTATTTTAGATTTTACCGGATCAAACCACCCCAACTTGACTTAAACCTCATAATAGCAGATTAAAACATTGTTGCACATTTTTCATAAATAGCTAAGACGATCAAGGATATTGTTTATCCACCTAAATTTAAACATCAGAGTATACCAAGCAGCCATTAGACACGATTAAGATTCAATTATTCAACTGACTAGCAAGTGTTCCCCACTACATGACATACCCCCGTTATCAAGCAATACCCCGGACCCATTACCACACGTGATTTACAAGTTTCCATCTGTCGGTTTACATACGTCGTGCCTCTAGTTGATCCTGTTCTTAATGGTATGGGACGCAAGTAAGAGGACCACGTATGACTAACAGCGGGATGATCACTTGATCATCAAGATTTTACTTCACTGTAATTGATGTAAGTTCGTGTAATGATTGCAATAAACTACGGGTTTATGCTTAAAAGCTTTATTTGATTAAATATCCGAAGATACCCAGATGAACAACCGTAAAAAGACCCGTGGTTTCCGAACCCGAGACATCCCATCAATACAGGATTTAAGGCTATAAAACCATACGCCTATGAAGTGTTAACCACTAAAGCTAGAAGTGCAAGTTTTTAAGTTTATATCACAGGCTACACGGTATACTTTAACGTTTAAACCTACCCAAGCATCGTATGATAACGTATTCATATTTCTTTAAAATTCATAATTTTCTTCAATCAAACTAAAAATGAGGCTTGAGTATGGCTGACTTTTCATCTCGTATTTTATACAGACTTAACATGTATCCAACTAAAAATCATATTTATCGATAAAAACCAACTATCAAACTGCCCTTTCATTCTCAAGGCTGAGCCTACCGACACATCCCAAGTTAAGTGCGTGTTCTTTAATTATATCTTTACTATTAGTAGTTTGAAAACCGATTCCCGATAAGTATCCTCATCTCCCATTTATACGCAAAAAGAAACACATTCAAGGGATATTTTTCATTTTTTTAATAAAAACAAGTTAAAAACATGTGTTCCTATCCCCACACTTAAAATTTGCATTGTCCTCAATGTAGAGACGGAAACACGACTCAAAAACTTAAAAAAAAACAAAACCTGAAAATACGAAAATAAATAAAAACAAAACAAAACTAAACATATAAAAACTAAAAAGATAAAAAAAACAAAGTAAAAAGGAAAGGACTTAGCTGGTAATATGCGAGTGAAGTATGAAGCTAAAGTCTTCTTCCATAAATGGCCTCCAACTCCGAGCGTGATCAATAACCAGTATCTCCTTTCTCTCGTACACGAACGGAAACGACAACAATATCACAAATATCTAAAAATTCATCTTATCAACCTGATAGATTTAATCTTTCAAAGTATGGGACCGGACCAACCAATCAAACTAATAAATATGAATAAAAGCAGCAAATAAATAATTGGAAAAGTATACGGCTCCAGCTGCTCCATCCCTACACTTGAATGTTGCATTATACTTCAAGGGGATCTCCACACTTCTTCCTTCAAAACTTAAAAACTTAAAAACAAATAAATACTACAAAAAACTACGTTAGTGACTCAAGGAAAAATAAAAATAAAATAGAAATAAAATAAGAAAGAATGTACAAACTCTACATTTGAGTATTCACTCAAGAACCTCGTGTGACAATTCACTGCGATGAATCGAGACGAGTGTCCTCCCCCTCGATAGATTCCTCCGGTACTCCAAGATAATGCTTCAAACGATGACCGTTCACCTTCCAAGACGTTCCATTATCCGGATTCTCTAACTCCACCACTCCATACGGGAAAACTTCTTTCACCAAGTACGGTCCCGACCACTTCGATTTCAACTTTCCTGCAAACAACTTAAAACGAGAGTTTAAATAACAGTCCTTATCGCCTTTCTTGAACTCCTTTCCGCCTTTCAAACGTCGATCGTGTAAAGCTTTTCAGACGTTGATGAACTTGAATTTGCCTCGGACTTCAACTGAATTTGCGGGCTTCCCCTCCCCCGTCGCGCGGCGCACCGGCCCAAGGGGGGGTCTGGTTCGTTCTGCTGGTCCGATTCACTTCCTGGTTCGGTCCGGTTCATTTCCTGACGCGTCGGTTTTCTGGTTCGGCTTGTTTTTGCTCTTTTTTCGCCCTCTTTTCACCAAAATTAAATCCCGAAACCTAGGACATAACAATATGTTAGTAGTATACAAATCTTACCAGAAACCGACAAAAACTAATAAAATAATAGATAAAATATACACAGGATTTAATGAATAATAAACGTTATATCTAACTTCATGGGGCATACGACATGATCACCCAACTTAAGGAAATGTTCCTTACACAAGCTAGGGTGGAACGCTTCGAAACGGTTCGAGGACTTCATGCATGTCGTATAGAGGAAACTTGATCGGTCTCATCTTATGTACTTAAGATGAAAAGCACATTGATCGTCTCGAGCGCCTTAATTGTTGCGTCTCAAACGAGTTAGCCACGGATTTGATCCTAAATGGCTTAACTAAAAAATTTGAGACATTTTTTATGAATTATACATGAATGGGTGGGACAAGAGCATTGGTGAGCTTTACGCAATGCTTAAGACGGCCGAGACGGGAATGGGTAAAAAGGTTTTACCCGTTCTCAGGATCAATGAGGGAGGCAATAAGAAAAGGCATCACCCGGAACCCAAGGCAAAGGTTGCCAAAGGTAAGGGACAAGTCAAGGGCAAGTTCAAGGGAAAGGCTAAAGTGGAACTACCCAAACCAAAGAAGCTAAAGGTTAGCTCGGAGGATCCGTGCTTTAGATGTGGGGAGATTGGGCATTGGATGAGGAATTGTCCAACCCGTCTTGAAGAGTTGAAAGCTAAGAGGGATGCGGGGCAAACCTCGGGTACAACTTTCATGATTCATGTTGATCTTAATATTATTTCCTCTAGCACATGGGTATTGGATACCGGATGTGGAACTCATATTTGCAATTTATTGCAGGGGTTTAAGGGAAATAATGGATTCAAGAAAGGAGATATTAGTCTCTTCATGGGCAACGGAGCAAAGGTTGTTGTCGAAGCCCGATGAGACTACACATTGAAGCTTCCAAATGGTTTGGAAGTTATTTTGAAAGACATTTTGTATGCTCCTAGTTTGACTAGGAACATTATCTTCGTTTCTTTGTTAAGACAATATAGGTATGATTTTAAATTTGTGGACAATGCTATTTGTGTTTTCATGGATAATGTCTTTTATGTTAAAGCAATGCCGTATAATGGAATTTATGAATTAGTTCATGATAACACATCCTTTGATAACATGTTGTACCAATCAAGCACCAAGAAACTCAATATGGATTTGAGTAAGACTTATCTTTGGAATTGTCTCCTTGGTCACATAAACAAAGATCGCATACATACACTTCAAAAGAATGGTCTTTTGGAATCAAGTGAAGATGATTCATTTGATAAGTGTGAGTTTTGTTTACTTGGAAAGATGACCAAGGACCCCTTTAGTAGAACAAATGAATGGGCAAAAGACTTATTGGGTATCATACATTTGGATGTATGTGGTCCCTTCATTACCTTTATCGATGATTATAGTCGTTATGGGTATGTGTACTTGTTAAGACACAAAGATGAAGCCTTTGAAATGTTCAAAGTCTTCCAAAATGAAGTACAAAATCAACTCGATAAAACCATCAAAGTACTTCGTTCGGATAGAGGAGGTGAATACCTAAGTGATGCTTTCCGAGATCATCTTAGGAGTTGTGGGATCATCTCACAACTTACTCCACTCGGAACACCACAACACAATGGTGTGTCCGAAAGGAGGAATCGAACCCTATTAGATATGGTTCGATCTATGATGGCTAGAAGCACATTGCCTCTATCATTTTGTGGTTTCGCTTTGCTCTCCGTGGCCATATTCTAAATGTGGCCCCAACCAAGAAAGTGGACAAGACACCTTTTGAGATATGGCATGGAAGGGCTCCATCGTTATCATATTTAAAGGTATGGGGTTGTGAGGCTTATGTCAAGAACAACACCCAAAACAAACTTGAAAGTCGATCCACTAAGTGTATCTTTGTAGGATATCCCAAGGACTCTATGGGATATTATTTCTACAACCCAACCGAGCAAAAGGTGTTTGTTGCTCGAAAGGCGGAGTTCATGGAAACTAAGTTCCTTATGGAAGGTACTAGTAGAACGGTGGAACTCGAGGAGGATCGAGAACCACAAGACGATACACGTTTGGTTGATAGTAGCGATCAACAAGAGGTTGTTGAAAATGATCATATGGTTGATCAAGACACACAAAACATTCGCAAGTCCGGTAGAATTAGTCATCCACCCGAAAGATATGGATTTTTCATGGATGGATGCTATGTGGTAGATTCGGATGAACCCACCACATACCGTGATGCAATGTCACAATCCGATTGTGAAAACTGGCTTGAAGCCATGACGTAGAGATGCAATCCATGCATGACAACCAAGTATGGGACTTGGTTGTACCACCTCTTAATTCCAAACTGGTTGGAAGCAAGTGGGTTTTCAAGAAGAAAACCAATATGCATGGAAAATTGGATACTTATAAAGCAAGACTTGTAGCAAAAGGTTTCACTCAAACTCAAGGGTTGATTATGATGAAACTTTCTCTCCCGTAGCAATGCTAAAGTCTATTAGGATATTGTTTGCCATAGCCGCACATTATGACTATGAGATATGGCAAATGGATGTCAAAACTGCTTTTCTAAATGGGCATCTTGAGGAAGATGTCTATATGGTTCAACCCGAAGGTTTTGTCGATCCACAACATCCTAACAAAGTATGCAAGTTAAAGAATTCAATCTATGGATTGAAACAAGCATCTAGAAGTTGGAATCACCGATTTGATGAAGAAGTGTATAAGAAAGCTAGTGGGAGCATCATTACCTTCTTAGTATTGTATGTTGATGACATACTACTATTTGGGAATGACATTCCAACCATGGAAGGGGTAAAAGCATGGCTTGGAAGTTGTTTTTCTATCAAGGATCTTGGTGAAGCCGCCTATATTTTGGGAATAAAGATCTATAGGGATAGATCAAGGCGGTTGATATGTTTAACCCAAAGTGCATACATTGACAAAATCTTGAAGAGATTCAAGATGGAGAACTCTAAGAAAGGTTTGGTACCTATTCAAAGAGGAACGATATTGAGTCGATCTCAATGTCCATGCTCAAAGGATGAGCAAGAGAAAATGATAGGAATCCCAAACGCATCGGCTATTGGATCCATCATGTATGCAATGGTATGCACTAGACCGGATGTGTCATGCGCTTTAAGCATGACAAGTAGATTCCAACATAATCCGGGAAGTAGCCATTGGATGGCGGACAAGAGTATATTGAAATACCTTAGAAGGACTAAGGACATGTTTCTAATATACTGTTCAGGTGAGGAGGAACTCGTTGTAAAGGGTTACACGGATGCGAGTTTCCAAACCGATCGAGATGATTCTAGATCACAATCGGGATATGTTTTCGTTATGAATGGTGAGGCAGTCTCTTGGAAGAGCTCAAAACAAGATGGTGGTAGCTTTGTCCACCACGGAATCGGAACATCGCCGCCTCATTGGCAGCTCAAGAAGCTACGTGGATTAGAAAATTCATTGCCGACCTAGGGGTAGTCCGTACCATTCAGGACCCTCTAGAGATCTTTTGTGACAACGAGGGTGCAATTGCTCAAATCAAGGAACCTTGTGCACATCAAAAGATGAGGCACATTGAGCGAGGTTCAACTACATAAGGGATGAATTTGGAAAGGGAAAGATATGTATTCGCAAAGTTCACACCGATCAAAACATTGCGGATCCACTCACGAAGCTCCTTTAAAGGCCAAAGCATGAGGGTCATACTTGTGCCTTAGGACTTCGGTATTCTAATGATTGGATATGATCGAATTTTGTATTTGGATACTGGAACAATTGTTATTTTGACTCATTCATATAATTATGGTTTATGATTATGACATTTTGAGTTATGTTCCATTTTAGCATGTTTAAATCCGTGAATAAGTTACTTATTCTAAATGTCCGTAGTCGCTCATATTTGTGGGAACAAATATGAAGGTAAGACTATTATGAACTTGGATTGGTGGATATTCATGGGATATGAATATAGAGCAAGGGTTGCTGCCAAGGTTCATAGATATTTATAGGTTATAAATATTGGACTGATCCGCTCTCAAATGTTACTACGTGGAATCCTTGTGATTGATAATAAGTAAATTTGAGTAAAGGCGAATATCATAGTATCCTCCGACCTGAGATACATATTGGGTCTTGATATTCACCGAATATTGTACTTTGACTTAGTTCTTCGCTACTCTGAAACATGACAGTACATAAGTCTAAGATCAGGTATGGTACAAGGTGATTGTGAGAGACGTATGTAGTCAAGAGGGGATTTGTCCCTCTTATTCGTTGAGAGTGAGATGTCTAAGGCCTGAAAGTTAAATCAACAGAGAATGATCACTCTGTGTCTCTGGATTTTACATGACATCTATGGCAAAAGGATAAATGATAGATGTACCTAAATCATTTCAAGTAAGGGACTTGAAGGGGATGCTGTTATTGAATGGCATTTTTTCCTGCGTATTAGGGGTAGTAAACCGTATTTAGGTGGTATTTGTTATTAGCATCAATCTTCTATGTATCTTGCACAAGTGGAAGATTGTTGGACTCGGTATGCCCAAGACACATATTATTATTGATGTGGCTAGTATGTCATGATCCAAGTCGGGTCATACCCAATAACAAGCTAGACAAACACCAATAATATTTGTTTATATATGATATGATCATTACAAATAAATATTAACACTTAAGTTATTTAGAAAGGGGTTTCTAAATACAATGTACTTGTGTAATAAATAAATCATATAGATGATTTATATTTTGAGTGATAGCATTCCATAATGTCACTTAAGATGGTTAAGCAACAATATGTGAATAATGGTTACCAAGCATATCACCTATAAGTTTTATAACATAATTTATAAACATATAAATTGATAGTTATAAACAAAATGATAATAATAATAACAAGATATGAAGCCCCCCCTCTCTTGTTGGGTTATTTTATTATTATTTCTCCCTTAGTGGAGACATGCAATGGTTCCTATTGGTGCTATGGGGTGGTGCCATATTTGAAAGGTTTATTATCTTTCTTTCTTGGTTTTTATCTTATAACACATCATAACACAACAACAATACAACACAAGTACAATAGAGGAAAGATCCTCTGCACACTCTCCTTTTCTTTTCTCTCTTGGATGGCCAAGAACATGAACAAGGAAGAGTTGTCAAGTGTTACCAAATCCTAGCTACAAGTGGTGTTTGTTGGAAAGCTTGGGGTATGCTAGCTTGAGGAGCTTCATATTCAAGTTCTTGCCTTCTTCATCATCATCTCCTTCCTCTTCCTTGGATTTGAAAGGTAGCTTTTATATGCATGGACTTATAGTGACATGCATGTGTTTGATAGTATGTATTTATTTGGATCCGGGCTTGGGTTTTGCCTATGTAAAAATAGGTTTTATACATATCAAATTAACAAGATTTAATTCTAATTTCTGCTGCATTTTTCATAAAATTGGGATTTTATGACTTTGATAATCTTGATAAAACCCAACATAATCGTAGCAAGCAGAGGAGTTACGAGCAAGGGGTTTGTGTTTAAGGTCGAAAGAGGGAAAATGAAATTTTGGAAAAGTTTCTAAGTACCCCTTTTATACCTAACGTTTGGTCAGTACACCTTGGTTTTGTCGTCTAGTGCACTACAGTTGTCATTTAATTTTAATTGAATGTACCTCCCCTGCTCGAGCATATTGCCAAATGAACAGCTGTCTCCCTATGTACTCGAATACTTATCTCAAGTCATGCTCGACTTACTTTTAAAATGAAATGGTTAAGTAATTTGAAAAATTTTCATTTAAAAGTTTGCTCGAAAGCAAGTATACTCGAGAAAAGAACTTAGAGTATTCTTAACGTCTTTTAAGATAATTCACAACTATGCTCGAATATACCCGTGCTCGAGATTTTGCCTTAAGAAAAATTTCATATTCATTAAAAAAGGTGAACAACCACACATGCTCGAGTATAATATCATACTCGAGATTGTAGGTCCCCCCGGGGCGTCGCCGATCGATACGAGATCCGCACGAGGTCTAGGAGTGCGGAATCCTCCTAGACTCGTTTATGGTGTACAGACGAATAACACAAACACGTACACGATCAAGTACACAAACAAATACTAGAACGGGATAAACAAATCTGCAGATTCATATATAAAATAATCACGTTACATACCGTAACAAAAACAGAAAAACACGACTGACCCGAGGTGAGCTCTACCTCGGGTCGTCTCACACGACTCTCACTCTCTTGCTCTCTCTTGACACTCAAACTGTAACACACACTCTCTGAATTACTGGATTCACACACCATAACCTAACACGACACATGTTATATATAGACAATCTTCACGGGCTTGGGCTTCAGTAGGCGAAGTTGTTCATAACTTCGCCTAGGGCGAAGTTGTGATAACTTCGCCTAAGGCAGAAATTGTTACAACTTCGCCGTTGGCGAAGTTGTTATAACTTCGCCTAGGCGAAGTTGTGCTAACTTCGCCTGTGACGATCCGCTGGTCAGAATTGCATAGCGACGGTCACAGAATGCACCAACAGTCTCCCCTTTGACCGTTGCTCTCAATTCTAACAAACACGAAAGATCATCTGTTACAAAACATGCACTAACAGACTCCCTCTTAACTGATGATCTTCTGTTTTGTTCATCAACCAGCCGTGTCTGAATCTGTCCTGTAGCTTCACAAATCTACCAATCACCCAGCGTCTTCCATATCAGATCTCCCCTTCAGTGTAAGCTTCTCCGACTATAACGATTGAGGTCTTTGAAATGCATGCATCCTCGTGCCAATAGATCATCTCAACCAATCACGTGAGTCCATCTGACTTCACCAACACATGAAGTTGGGCTTCCTCCACAACTTCACCAACTCGTCGGCATACGATAAGGTTTAATCTTCAACTACTCAACATCAGGTGATCAATTTCATCACAAAACCACCTTGACAGAATCTAACACATGACCATTAATTAATCCGAAGCATCTTCAATCACCAGGGATAACAATCAAGAACATAGACACTTTAATTCCCGGTTAAATCCAACTTGTTCCAGAATCTTCACTCGTATAAATAAGCATCACGTTTCAGGATCCAATTCTCGAACGCCTTGAAAATAACATAAATAATATGCTCTGACCGCAATCCAGTAATGACGAAAACCTTCAGTTCAATTTGACTTTCTTCGGTTGGTCAACCACGAACAACAACAATTTCATTGCCCACAAACACCCGAATATGTGTCAATATCCAGTTTCAAACAATATCCCATTCACAACCTCAACTCCAAATCCAGAGTTGACACGTATTTGTTCACACGTAAGACCAAGAGATAACAAGATCACTCGTTGACGGAACAACATCTTTGGTCTCACAATAATCGTGTACACCTGGCCATACAGACGAAAACTCCAAACAATTTTTTTTTTTTTTTTTTTTTTTTTTTTTTTTTTTTTTTTAACTTCACCTGGCTGCTAACTTCACCAGGCCATAACTTCGCCTGGCTGCTAACTTCGCCTGGCCATAACTTCGCCTGGCCTGTTCATAACTTCGCCTGTTCATAACTTCGCCTGGCCTGTTCATAACTTCGCCTGTTCATAACTTCGCCTGGCTATAACTTCGCCGAGAAGTCAACTTCGCCTAAAGTCAACTTCGCCTGTTCATAACTTCGCCAGACCTTATATCTTCGCTGAAACCCTACGAACAGTGACGGCAACTTCGCCTGATGAACAATAACTTCGCCTGAAGAACTGTTTGGCCAGAAACGCACAGAAACGTGCCAGAAACACCAAAACGCAGATCTCGAACCATAGCGTAAGAGCCTAAGGCTCCTAGACTCGTTTATGGTGTACAGACGAATAACACAAACACGTACACGATCAAGTACACAAACAAATACTAGAACGGGATAAACAAATCTGCAGATTCATATATAAAAAATCACGTTACATACCGTAACAAAAACAGAAAAACACGACTGACCCGAGGTGAGCTCTACCTCGGGTCGTCTCACACGACTCTCACTCTCTTGCTCTCTCTTGACACTCAAACTGTAACACACACTCTCTGAATTACTGGATTCACACACCATAACCTAACACGACACATGTTATATATAGACAATCTTCACGGGCTTGGGCTTCAGTAGGCGAAGTTGTTCATAACTTCGCCTAGGGCGAAGTTGTGATAACTTCGCCTAAGGCAGAAGTTGTTACAACTTCGCCGTTGGCGAAGTTGTTATAACTTCGCCTAGGCGAAGTTGTGCTAACTTCGCCTGTGACGATCCGCTGGTCAGAATTGCATAGCGACGGTCACAGAATGCACCAACAGTCTCCCCTTTGACCGTTGCTCTCAATTCTAACAAACACGAAAGATCATCTGTTACAAAACATGCACTAACAGAGATCATTACAAGCACCTATCAAAATCAGTTCAAGCAAGCAATTCAGTATGCTTGTGATAATTAGCATGCTCGAAAACACTTAGAAATAATTTTAATCACAACAAATTTATCTTGTGCTCTAATTACTTAAAGAAATATTCAGACAATCAATCATACTCGAGACACCTTCAATGCATCGACTCTACTCGATCATACTTATACAAATTATCATATCTTCACATATGCTCGTAGAGTATACTCATGCTCGAAAACACTTAAGAGGAATCTATCATGTCAAAACTTGTGCTCGAATAGCCAAAATTCAGATGTTAAACTTAAATACATGCTCAAAACACTTAGCATCATCAATCATTTCATAACATCATGCTCGAATTGCAAATTTATGTCAATAAGTGCAAGAATCTCCGCTCGAAGTATTTGGAAAAATTTCCAAGACTCATCCTTGTGCTTTAGGAGCAGAAATAAGAAATCTATGCTTGAAACACTTAGAAAAGTTTTCAAAGCATGTCATTATGCTCGAAGAGCATAAATGGGATATCTATACTCGAAAACGTTTTGTGAGCAGTTCTAACATTTAGAACATGCTCGAAAACACTTATACCAATTCAGATTACATTTTCAAACAAATTTTCATCTGACTAGTAAATTAGACAATTTCACACACAAACTTTGTTTAACCTATTTTGATTTATCATTCAGAACACTGTTATTGGCTTAAGCATAAGTTTAAGGTGAATAAGAGATCAGAATTCAGTTAATGGACTTTTCAAAACATTTATAAAAAGATCTCAACATGGGATTATACTGTCTAAACAATTTCACAACACTTCATGGTTGACATTATTATGACACAAGACAGGTTGAAAGCACGTATAAACTTAACATGATTATCATTTTATTTATTGATATGATTAAGGTTCAATTAAGTGCATAAGGTATGAATGGTCAACACTTTTGACTTTGGTTGGACCTTATCTCTTCTCAAAGCTTATTCAGCTTTCTCCAAGTCACCCCAATTTGACTTCAACCCCCTGATGTATGGTTGACATATGAGAATATATATATAAAAATTGAATAAAAGTTTAACACAAATACGGTTTTAAAAATGGTTTTCACCAACAACCAAACCACACACGAAAGGCAAGTGTACCTATCGTTTGTAGCAAAGTATTGGTAAGAACCGAGTGTCAATCCATGGACATGGCTAACTTTTGATACTAAATCTTTATAATTAGTTAAACCAAACAAACAATCTAATTGGGTTTTTAAACTAACAAACTAACAATAACAAAGCAAGTAATATGACTAACAATCAATCCAAACAAGGCTACTTAGACTATGCATCCACTCAAACTTAGTGACAAAATAACAATGATAATGACAAACATCTTGTATTAAGCACCAATATCAAATTCCAATCAAGGCAACCTAATACTAGCAACAAAACATCATGATGGGTTTCCAACAAGTTAATAATCATAGATCAGTAAGTTTGTCAAAACTATCTAATCTAATAATTAAAGGAAAGCTAGCATGAAAACAACAAACTAACCACCTAAAATCATGTAAGATAGACAAGTTTAAGAACACTAGTTAAACACATGAATCTTTTAATTAGAAAAATATGAACTAAGGATTATGGCCTTAATCTCTAGCAAACATCAACCAACTCAAAGAATCATGTTATCACCATTCAATTTTCCAATATCAAGTGATAGGTTTCATTCTTGTTAAAATTCATAACCAAGTTAATTTCCACTAGTCATTCCTAACTTAGTGACATAAACAAAGTATGCAAACACAAACTAAGTTCATAAACAAATACTTAACACAGTTTTCCAACATATTATGGCTAAGCATCTAACAAACTAACAAGACTAGGAATTAAAACAAGCATTCAACCATTAAACTGTATTCAAGAACATGTTATAAACTTGAAGAACACCAACTTGCCAAAATCATGCATAGATAAATATCACATAAGTAAAAGTTTCAACATAATCTAAGTAACAAAAGTATTAGCCCATAAGGCTTGATACAACAAACAAAATCAAAGTAGTCTTACAAAGAATTGTTAAGAACAAGAAATTGCAAACTAAGATGAATGATGATTGCTACTTGCAACGATGATCACACAAGATGGAAACCTTGAATTCTCTCTAGAACACACACAATAAATTTTCAGCAATTTCAGAGAATTCCCCTAAGGCTCCACATCTGAAATGGAGGTAACGGAAGAGTATTTATGCTTTCTAGACGTCTGGCGCGGGCCCATGCACGGGCATGCATGGTCGTGCATATAAGTGGAAAGTCAACTCCTTGCTTTAATCTAACCAAAAAGTCAGATTTCTCTGTTTTGGCACGGGCCTCCGCATGGTCTTGCACGGTCGTGCACGAGCTGTTTTTTTTTTACTTTTCTCGGCATTAGATCCTGCACTGGTTTGCACTGGTGAATTCCCAAGGTAGCACGGGCCCATGCACGGGCATGCATGGGCGTGCATGTCTGGCAGAATGCTATATTTGTCTGCGAAACGCCCTCTTTTCATGTTTTCTTTATCGGGCGGGCGCCCGGACCTGTAAATTCACAAATAACTCAATTAAGTACCTAAAACAATGAATTTGCATGGAGTTAGGCATAAATATGAGGATTATTTGATGCAATAAGATGTACACTTTGTGTTACATCAAACATCCCCACACATGAACTTTGCTTGTCCTTAAGCAAATGAAACAAATTCCAAGTCAATAATAACCCACAAGCAATAATTATTCACATCTTTAATAAATCAAGCAAGCATTTTATATGTATGTCCAAACAAGCCTAGTGAAGATGAAGATATAGTCTAAAGAGCATTACAAACCTTTATCACATTCCCACCTTACAAACCTCACAATGTTCACTTATACACTCAGCTATATTTAGTGATCATGCGTGTAATGGTGCATGTTGAGAACACTCGATGCCAAGACGATGACTAAGCAAGGCATAGGCTTGTTCAAGGGTCAAATCAAACCGACACATACATGGCATAAAACACGAGTACTCGATGGTTGTCACTTGGCCTAGGGTTAGGGTGAGGAATTTTTGGGAAAAGTGGATAAACGATGAGAAAATCCGAAACTAAGTTAGCTATAAAACAAAATCTAACTAACTAAACCAAATGGTTTAAACGGGACGAGAGCTAATGAAACCAAAAATTGCTCTTTGAAATCAAGTTTCACCTAATATATGATGAACTAATTTCATAACTTTCTCTTCTTTTCTTACAACGATTTTTTTTTTCTTTTTTTTTTTTTTGCCAAAATCAAAAGCTTCAACAAAAAAGTTCACTTTGGGATAAAGCATTGTGCTTCTAAAGTTCCCAAATGAATAAAATACACACAAATGAAATACAAAAATAAACTAACTAACTTAGCCGAACCGGATTTCTAACAAAAAATGGGTGAAAACATAAAAGGCTATATGGCTAAGTGGCGATAAAAATAAGGCGAAATATAAAAACATGGGAAAAGGCTAAACATGGGCTACTAAGCGGATAATGTATGTAAGGAAAATGTAAGTGGAAAATGGCTAGACATGGGGTTTATCCTAAATTCCTCAATGGTTTATGCCATGTATATATATATATATATATATATATATATATATATATATATATATATGGTTTTAAAATGCAATCCTAAAAACAAGTTCTACCTTACAATAACCACCTGGCTCACTCAATTGCCCGCAAAAACATGAGAAAAACATCTGATGAGGCCAACTCACGGAAACGGGCGGAATGGGTAACTTTTGCAAGGTAAGAATGTGAATTTTGCATATCATGCTTAAAGGTATATCTTTTTAAAGATTTTTGGCTTGAATGTCTTAAAGATTTATGCTTTAACAAAATGATTAAAGGTGAATTAAGATTGTTTAGTGGTTATTATTTGCTTTGGAGTTTTGCAAATAATTTAGTTTTGGACAAACAAAGTTCACGAAGTTCCCTCCCCACACATGAATTGTGCAACGCCCCCGTTGCACAACAAACAACTATAAAAGTAAAATGAAAAGGAGAGAGAACGGAGAAATCCCCTGAAAACTGCAAAACTGCCAGACCAGAGACCCAGAAAGATCTAAGTGAAAACCCGGCAACGCCAATTGTGCAAACATAGGACCACCTACAATGACAGAGCAAGACAAGACAAAACCACAGCAAGATAACATAATGCACAACACAATCCAAAACACATCCGAAGATAGCATTCATCATAAACCCAAAAGAGAAAAAAGTCTACAAACACAATGAGAACTACCAAAGTCTAGAAAACACAAATAAAAAGAAACTACTAATCATCATCCATATCATCGAATACTGAGCCAGTAGGCTCCGCGTCCTGGTTCACGAACAGGGAGGCACCATACGGATCGGCCATGGTGAATTGGCCTGGCAGCATAGAGGGCTCTGGAAGGGGTCAGCATAAGGGCTGGACGATGGGTCGGGCCGTGAAAAATGTACGTCAAAGGGTGGTGGCTGCTTGCCTGCGTGATGACTCGACGAAGAAGCGCTGCAAGACCAAGAAGGCGCAGCCAGGACCGTGAAGCCACCGTGGGTCACCTGGGCCTGTCCATCAGCGAACATCCACTCAAATCCATGGCGGGTGTAATCAGCCGTGTAGTCAAGCAGACCCCGCTGATCGATCTGCTCCGCCCGAAACTACTGCTAGGCAAACTGGAACTGATCCTGATTGAGGCTGAACTAGTCAAACCTCTGCCATAGATGCTCGAATTCCAGTGGTACCGGACCTGGTTGTGGCTCATCCTGGTTCTGACCAGGCATGTAATCGTCATCAGCAGGGGGTAGCGGGTCCCAAATACGACCCTGCCTGTCAAACAATCTGGTCTGGTTTCCTACCGCCCTCACAATCCTCATTGCCCGGAGCTGGGCCAAATCCATGAAAATCCCCTCGCCCATCCTCGTCAAATTCCGAGCATCCGGTAAGTCCATAACTCCAAGTCGATGGGCGAGCTCAGTGATGAGCATCCCAGCACAAATGGAACTACTAGAAGTGGACCCACCCGCCCGACTGAAACATTCGGCCACACTAAACCCAAAATTACAATCATTCCCGTCAATAATGCAATATAAGTGAAAAAGATCCTGGATCAAGACATTACCCACACTATCAACGTGGGCCCCAATGCAATAAAGAACACAATGATGCAATAGGCTTTAGGGGGTCTAAAAGTAGTGTGGCCTTTGACGAACGGCCGTCATGCGGTTCTCCAGTAACCCACATCCAAAAGGCGTGCCTCTCCTCCGTACTCGGGAAATCTCTCAACCCGTCAAACAAATCAGTCTCAATCTCCTCATCGGTATATAGACCCATGGTGCTAGCCAGGGTGGCGAGCGACCATGTATACCACTTTCCCACCAACCAAAACCGGACCTCATTATTACTGTCATGAGGATCCATAATCAGGGGTCTATAAAAAAGGAGGATAAGAACTCCAAAGTAAGTTCAAGAAAGACGGGCCGACGAATAAAGAGAAGGTGCCTCCATGGTGCTGTGAGCAAGGCATCAAAACGCTCGCGCTGATTTATGTGCTCGAGCGTCTCATAGCCCGGGATGCGTCCCATCACGAATTTACCCCTCCTCGGCCACAATTCAGCGAAACAGTCACGAGCGGTGCGGCTCCTGGCACCATTTCTAGTAAACTGGCAGAACGGGTGCCTGCGGCCTGACATCTGTCAAACAAGAGATGAATTAGCAAAAATGGACAAAAGAAAACGAGAAACGAGTTGATTGACTCTTTGGCATGGTCATGCCAGAAGCAGTGCAAGGCAGTGCGAACTAACAGGACCATGGACAGGGGCTTAAGAGAACAGATTGGTCAACAGGGAAATTATGGTCGGAAAAACGACCGTGCATGGCCGTGCGGGACCGTGCCGGCGACCGTGCAACTCGACGAAATCTGTCTTGATCAGGCGAGCAAAATTCCGGCGACAAAACCACCATGCAAGGCCGTACGGGACCATGCCGGCGGTCGTGCAACAATAACAGAGACTGTGCAGACGGCGGTTTATCGTCAGAAAACACCCCAATTAACCAAAATCAATGCAATCAAGTCCAATGTAGTCAAATACAACCCTAAAACTAACCAAAATAACAAAAAAATTAGGGCAAATCCGACCCAAAAATGATAGGATTGAAAAAGCCCCAAATTCCTCATGAACAAACCCTAAAATCTGCAAAAACAAGGAAGAGGAAGATGGAAAAGAAGATTAAACAAACCTTTGGTGTGGAAATCCGGTAGAGAACAAGAGATTAGGGGGCTAAGCGGTCAAAATCGCAGGTTTGGGAGAGTGGAATGGATGAGAATGGGGGTAGGTAGGGGCATAAACTGATTTAAAACCGCTGCACGGTTCCCGAGGTAACTTCGCACGGCCGTGAAAGGTCGTGCATGTGCTTTTTTGGCTACCAATTCCCATTCTGCCAACTTGGCAGTATTCCACTCAACTCCAAACCAAAATGGTTCCCGATTCTGACCATTATGAGCCCTAACCTAAAATCTCTCACTCAAAGAACGAACCGGAAAGAAACAAAGGTAAGCATAACTCTTCGAAAACAAACAAGAATAAAACAAAACACGCAAAAATCTACAAGGTCCTAAACATGCTAAATTTTTACGGAGTCGATAGCTAGTGTCACACCCCAACCTAAGGCGGAAATGCCAAGGCGTGATCCGATTGCTCACAACTCGAAGATACTATCATAAGTATAAATAACAATATCTAAGTAATTGTTTAATTCAAATAATACACAATATTCAATTACAACAATACAATTCAAATAAATAAATACAATCAATTAAATTTAAGTTTGTATTCAATATAACCCTAAGGTCTTTCTAAGTGTCCATCCTTCAACTCAGGCAACCTGCATATGCGTAGAAAATGGAGTTTGGGTCAACAACACATGTTGAGTGAGTTTACCACCAGTTTTGTAATAAAATAAGAATAATATAATAAATAAGGAAAATGTAATAAATGCGGCAATGAAACCAAACCATAAGCATGTAAGTTGTTGATTAAACCATTGCCAAGCGAATCGGGAGCCGGTAAATCAACCACGAGCAAATAAGAATAATAAGACCGTTGTCAAGCGAATCGGGCGGTGGTCAATAGAATGAGAACCCTCTCCAAGGGGATATGTCAAACGAATGAATACAATAACACATAAGCACATAACAAGTAGATTTGATTAATCACACACAATTACACGTTTGTTATTATTGATATGTATGTATATATAGATATGTATGTATTGTATTATATACGCATATGTCCTCAAAACGTTTATGAAATTCGAGTAAAATAGGGGAATGATAAAACTCACCTTATCGAGTAAGCCAAACGGGGATGATTACGACAAGAAAGCGATAATCACGATATTCAAGAATTACCGACAAGAATCCTAATTAAATGATATGATGAGTGAATTATAAATGATACAATACGTATAAGGAATTTATGATTCGATATGATTTGAGTTACAATTATGTTTGGTATGTTATGGATTGAACGATTGATCTCTACGAATTATTATTATTATTATTTAATTATAGAAATCATTGTTTGTCATAAAATCGGGTTTGCAAATAATTAATTAAATAAATATGAGTTAAGACCTACTATAACAATAAACGTTTTGATATATAATTATTATAAAATTTATATTTTAGAATCCTTAACAAATTTCGATGGTAAAAATATAATTAACATCTTTAATACGTTTTAATATGTTTATTAAAAATAATATGTACATATATACATACATATATATATATATTTATATATAAACACGAGCGAATTTATAAAGACGTTTTTACAACGAGAACATCAATATTAGTGTCGATTTTTTAATATAACAAAATAATAATTTATTATTAATAAGATACATATATATATATATACATACACACATATACGAAAACTAGTAACGAGATTATTTGACACGAAAAGTTTAACTTTAAGATGTCGGTTAGAAAAAATATTGTTTATTTAGTATTTAATATTAATTATAACTATTTAAAATATATTAAAAATAATGAAAATCAAAATATCTAAAGATAATGGGCTGGCCGGACTTGAACCCATGACCTGCGGTCAGCTCAGGCTTGGAACTCACACACACACCATCCATGCGAGCTGGTGTGTCAGTTGTATAAGATCTGGAAACAGTTTAATATATACAGAAGTTAAATAAACCAAATTTGATTATAAACCCTAAATCATAAAATCGATCAATCTGTTAAGGTTTGTCCTATTAATATTAGGGCTTTGGTTAAACGGTGTTCGACGAGCAGTAAGCATAACTTAATTACATTAAACGATGGCGAATCAAGGGAGAATGGCGAACCAGACGCTGCGTCAAGATCATGAATTGGACAGAAGGCTACGGCCAAAATTGATACAATCCAGTTTAAGGCTTTTGGTCTTAGGGTTATATGGATGGTGAAGACGAGAGCAATTAAATTATAACTAATCCTAAGTTATATAATCGGTTCTTAGGTTAAGACGGTTATTAAACTAATCAGTTCGTATCGTATTTGATCTTGTTTCCTAATTGATTACGAAGGTTAGGCCAAAGATGGTAAGAGGATTTAAAGTCTGGATTCAATTCCTAACTTAGATTTTTAATTTAGGCTCAACTTAACCATTCGGGTCATGGATACGGGTTGCGGATACGGATATGGTTTCTGGGTAAATGGATTATAAGACAATATGTGTAATTTGCAAGGTAGTCCCTATAGATTTGATATGGAACAATAAAGGGTTAAAGTTTATGTTTTGCTTAAAAAAATGAACATTTTCCAAAGTTTTATATATATTAAATAAATAAATATAAATTGTATAGAATTTCCTTGATAAACGTGCCATTTTTAGTGATAAAATTTCCCGATCCTAAGACGGGTCGGTTTATAGATATAAGTTGTATGTGGAAAAACCCGAGTTGTTACAGTCTCCCCTACTTTAGGGAATTTCGTCCTGAAATTAAGGAAAATCACAACATCCTCGTTTTGAAAACAGTTATACTTTTAACGAAAATATCATAACATATAACTCATAATTACCGAAGCAATGCTTCAAATGACAATCCGATAAGAGCACTTTTATATAGGATATACCAGCAGCGTATCCACCATGTCCTTATCATCTCATCATTCGTACCGTTACCCTAGCTACCTTCGGTTCTAAATCATGACACACAATTTTACGTATTATGATTTCCATGCGAGGATTTGAATAATTATGTTCCGGACCATAATTACTCTTGTCGTCGGATGGTCCGCATAACTCGTTTCATCATGTGGGTTATAAAATGTTTTAAATAAAAAATTTTAAGAGAAAACAATTGTTTTAAAAAATTCTAAATATAGTTTCAAATGATAATTAATAAAATTTCTTAGTTAAATAAATAAAACCGTGAGATTTCAAAAATCTCTTTTGCTTTTAAAAGTAAAATTTTGAAAATTGAAGAAAATAGATTTGGTGATTTAGGCGTTATTAAAATAATCGAGAATAAGGTAATGAGATAGAGATACAAGATCCTAATAGTTTAATTTTGATAAAAGAAACTTTATTCACGGAATGAAATGCTTATATAGTTCAAATTGAAATAATCAAATCTCGCGAACAACTAAAGAGTCGATACAATGCAATAACGAAAAAATAAGATAACTTAAGATAGGAAAGCAACAAAAATCTTCAGTCTCTTCAAGCATCTTCAGTTACGGTAGATGTGACCTACTTGACCTGGAGTACTCGAGGCAGTTGGATCCATAATAACTTGAGCAGTCGTTGCAGGTAGATTGGGTAGGTTGAGCTTGAAAAGACGACACTAGTGAGGTTTGGGTGGTGTAGGCTTGGTAAACTTGAACTTGCGGGTACGGGTTTTGATAAGGTGAAGCTAAGTATGAGGGATCTTGGTTAACAGGAAGAGTTTGGAGAGTGTAGGAGTTATGGGTTTGGACTTGATAAGCATTGGTGGTGTAGTAGGGTGCAGTTCTATCTTAAGTTTGGTGAACACGAGTTCGGTGAGGGCACATATTGCGAAAATGATTAGGATCTCCACAATGGTAGCAAGCATGGGTAGTAGGGGGTTTAGGAGTAGATGGTGTACGACAAACATTTGCAAGGTGGCCATAACGATTGCACTGGGTGCATAGACGGCACAAGGATTGGGTTGGATGATGATAGTTACAAGTAGAGCATAACGGGAATGGTCCGGTATAGGGTTTCTTGTTAGGAGCATTTTGGTTGGAGGGTGAAGGGTTGGTTTGTCTAGCAGAGTTGAACTTACATTTGTGACGTGAAGAGTTGTCATTGCGCGAAGTGGGTTTGGGTTAGCCTTAGCATTAATTAAGGATTTGGCTTTGGAGTTTTCAGAGGTAGAGTTAGAGTTCGTGCGAGGTAGAGTTCCATCTTCAACAGGGTCATCGAGACGTGAGGCAGCAAGAGCAATAGCTTCCTTGAATTCCTCCCATGGCATACTCGTAGCAATCCCAAGCATAGCTGCGGCAATCTAGTGATCTTAGCAGTCAAACAGTGATCACGGGCAGCCGACGGACGACGTTGATTACGACTATGATTTCCTAATGAAGACATTCTACTAGGACCAAGGATAAAAATGTGTAAGATGACAGGTGAATTATAGGAATGAGTTGATATGAAATTATGGGGATGTGTATGTATATTTATATGTATGTTTATGAATTATTATTAGTGAAAACTCGAGGACAAGTCAAGAATTAAAATAATATATATGAGTTTGAAGCATTTAAGTAAATAATGTCTTATAAGATTTTCCAAAAGTAAAATAACCAAGCATATCAAACGAGTTGACCTCCTATGAGCTTTCCATGGCAATTTGAATGGCCCAACTTGTTAAAGCAATACAAAGTTTGTGAATTGGCCTCCCATGAGCGTTCCACGGCAATTTGTTGGCCCAATTCAAATATCGAGTAATAAACAATTGAGTTGGCCAGCCCATGAGCGTGTACATGGCATTTAACTGACCCAACTAATTAACGAATTATCGAATCAATGGAGTTGTTCGGACCATGAGCGTTACATGTCATTTAACCGACTCAACTAAATATCGAACCAACGAATCAAATATAAGTAGTTGGTGTATCTCGGGAACCACCCCAGACGATACGTTCCAACCCAAAAATCATATCGAAAATGTTTAAGAAATGGATAGTTGGAGTGCCCATGGATTTCCATGAATTTTTCACCCAACTAAGCATTTAAAATAGTTTAAAAACATAATTTGGAAGTATAACCGTTTAGCCGGTTATGTTTACCACGCAACCGTTTAGCCAATTACGGGTTCCAGTTGAAGTTATGGTTGTACGAGATTTGTCATACCCCCACAGTTCAAGGTGAAAGAGCAAAACATGGGAATTCTTAAGGAATTTCCCACAATAAAATATAATCTACCAAAAATTAAGAGGATTTAAAAATATTTTGAAAGTTGAGGCATAACCTCGGAATTTGTGTGTGTGTGCAACAAATAAACAAGATAAATACAATTTAAATAATTAATCTAAGCAAGCTGTAAACAATTTATTAAATAGCACATAAGACAGTTCAGATAAGCACGTACAGGGTTCCTAACATATGTCTAGGACAATTTCTAACGACGTATATTATAACCTTCGGCTCTGATACCAATCTGTCACACCCCAACCTAAGGCGGAAATGCCAGGGCGTGATCCAATTGCTCACAACTCGAAGATACTATCATAAGTATAAATGACAATATATAATTAATTATTTAATTCAAATAATACACAATATTCAATTACAACAATACAATTCAAATAAATAAATACAATCAATTAAATTTAAGTTTGTCTTTAATATAACCCTAAGGTCTTTCTAAGTGTCCATCCTTCAACTCAGGCAACCTGCATATGCGTAGAAAATGGAGTTTGAGTCAACAACACATGTTGAGTGAGTTTACCACCAGTTTTGTAATAAAATAAGAATAATATAATAAATAAGCAAAACGTAATAAATGCGGCAATGAAACCAAACCATAAGCATGTAAGTTGTCGATTAAACCATTGCCAAGCGAATCGGGAGCCGGTAAATCAACCACGAGCAAATAAGAATAATAAGACCGTTGCCAAGCGAATCGGG
Source organism: Bidens hawaiensis (assembly GCF_021521415.1). Classification (NCBI taxonomy): domain Eukaryota; kingdom Viridiplantae; phylum Streptophyta; class Magnoliopsida; order Asterales; family Asteraceae; genus Bidens; species Bidens hawaiensis. The sequence goes on along the minus strand of NW_027496918.1, from coordinate 21,081 downwards.
CGGTGGTCAATAGAATGAGAACCCTCTCCAAGGGGATATGTCAAACGAATGAATACAATAACACATAAGCACATAACAAGTAGATTTTATTAATCACACGCAATTACACGTTTGCTATTATTGATATGTATGTATATATAGATATGTATGTATAGTATTATATACGCATATGTCCCTAAAACGTTTATGAAATTCAAGTAAAATAGGGAATGATAAAACTCACCTTATCGAGTAAGCCAAACGGGAATGATTACGACAAGAAAGCGATAATCACGATCTTCAAGAATTACCGACAAGAATCCTAATTAAATGATATGATGAGTGAATTATAAATGATACGATACGTATAACGAATTTAGGAATCGATATGATTTGAGTTACAATTATGTTTGGTATGTTATGGATTGAACGATTGATCTCTACGAATTATTATTATTATTTAATTATAGAAATCATTGTTTGTCACAAAATCGGGTTTGCAAATAATTAATTAAATAAATATGAGTTATGACCTACTATAACAATAAACGTTTAGATATATAATTATTATAAAATTTATATTTTAGAATCCTTAACAAATTTCGATGGTAAAAATATAATTAACACCTTTAATACGTTTTAATATGTTTATTAAAAATAATACGTACATATATACGTATATATATATATATATATATATATATATATATTTATATAAACATGAGCGAATTTATAAAGACGTTTTTACAACGAGAACATCAATATTAGTGTCGATTTTTAATATTAACAAAATAATGATTTATTATTAATATTAAGATACATACATACATATATATATATATACGTATACGAAAACTAGTAACGAGACTTTAGGATGTCGGTTAGATAAAATATTGTTTATTTAGTATTTAATATTAATTATAACTATTTAAAATATATTAAAAATAATGAAAATAAAAATATCTAAAAATAATGGGCTGGCCGGACTCGAACCCGTGACCTGCGGTCGGCTCAGGCTTGGAACACACACACACCAGCCATGCGAGCGGGTGTGTCAGTTGTATAACATCTGGAAACAGTTTAATATATACAGGAGTTAAATAAACCAAATTTGATTATAAACCCTAAATCATAAATTCGATCAATCCATTAAGGTTTGTCCAATTAATGTTAGGGCTTTGGTTAAACGGTGTTCGAAGAGTAGTAAGCATAACTTAATTACCTTAAACGATGGCGAATCAAGGGAGAACGGCAAACCAGATGCTGCGTCAAGATCATGAATTGGACAGAAGGCTACAGCCAAAATTGATACAATCCATTTTAGGGCTTTTGGTCTTAGGGTTATATGGATGGTGAAGACGAGAGCAATTGAATTATAACTAATCCTAAGTTATATAATCGGTTCTTAGGTTAAGACGGTTATTAAACTAATCAATTCGTATCGTATTTGATCTTGTTTCCTAATTGATTACAAAGGTTAGGCCGAAGATGGTAAGAGGAATTAAAGTCTGGATTCAATTCCTAACTTAGATCGTTAATTTAGGCTCAAGTTAACCATACGGGTCATGGATACGGGTTGCGGAGACGGATATGGTTTCTGGGTAAATGGATTATAAGACAATATGTGTAATTTGCAAGGTAGTCCCTATAGATTTGATATGGAACAATAAAGGGTTAAAGTTTATGTTTTGATTAAAAAAAATAAGCATTTTCCATTTTTTATATATATTAAATAAATATAATAAATAAATATAAATTGTATAGAATTTCCTCGATAAACGTGCCATTTTTAGTGATAAAATTTCCCGATCCTAAGACGGATCGGGTTATAGATATAAGTTGTATGTGGAAAACCCGAGTTGTTACAGCTAGACTCACACTCCCCACACTAGATCATGAGGTGGAGGTCGACAACCTCCAAAACTGTCTCGACCGGCTCACCCAAATGGTGTTTCAAACAGTGACCGTTCACCTTGAAGATGTGTCCATCCTCATGGCCAATCTTAACAGTACCGTAGTCAAACACCTGTCTCACACTAAAGGGGCCGGACCATCGGGATTTCAAATTCTCGAGGAAAAAACGAAGGCGAGAATTGTAAAGCAAAACACGATCGCCCGCTTGGAATTGTTTGTGGTCCTTCAACCGGGCTTCATGAAGCTTTTTGATCCTCTCCTTGTACATATGTAATTCACATAAGCTTGGCCTCTCAACTCCTCAAGATCAAAATTCGCACTTTTCAATGCCCAATATGCCTTATGCTTGAGTTCAACAGGGAGATGACACGCTTTCCCGTACACCAATTTAAACGGTATCGTACCAATTGGTGTTTTGTAGGCGGTACGGAAAGCCCACAATGCGTCATCTAATTTTTTGGACCAATCCTTACGGTTCTGACTAACCATCTTATCCAAAATCCTCTTGATGCCCCGATTCGTACCCTCGACCTGCCCGCTCGTCTGCGAGTGATATGGTGTAGAGAAGCGATGATGGACACCATACCGGGATAATGCCTTTTCCAACTGGGCATTATAGAAATGTGTCCCTCGGTCACTAATCAGTGCTTTAGGGGTACCAAAGCGGGAGAACAACTTCTTCAAGAATTTCACCACCGACCTAGCATCATTTGTGGGCAAGGCTTGCGCCTCAGCCCATTTCGAAACATAATCAACGGCTACTAGGATGTAACGATGGCTAATAGAAGTCGGGAAAGGTCCCATGAAGTCGATGCCCCACACATCGAAAACCTCGTAGACCTGAATCGGTCGCTGGGGCATCTCGTCTCGTGATGAGATGTTGCTCGCCCTCTGGCAAGCATCACAAGACTGCACCATGTCATGAGCATCACGGAAGATGGTTGGCCAGAAAAAACCGGCATCAAAGACCTTCTTCGCCGTGGATGTGGCTCCATGGTGTCCTCCAGACAGGCCCTCGTGGCAGTGTTTCAAGATCTTTCGAGCCTCATCACCATACACACATCTACGCTAATCGGCACCAACATGAAACAAGTAAGGATCCTCCCAAAAATAATGCTTAACATCATAAAAGGATTTCTTCTTTTTCTCGTGATTCAGACCCTTAAGCACGATCCCACTAGCAAGAAAATTCGCAATGTCAGCGAACCAAGGGTGATACTCATCCCGTGTCTCGATATGCATGAGGAACTTGTGGGGGAAATTGTCATTTATGTGAACCCCCACTTGTTCCGATGAATCTGAGCACTCAAGATGGGAGAGGTGACCGGTCGCGACATTCTCAGCTCCCTTTTTATCAAGAATCTCAATGTCAAATTCCTTCAGCAACAGAATCCAATGAATAAGTCTCGGCTTCGCATCTTGTTTACTGAACAGATAACGAAGGGCTGCATGATCCGTGAACACAATGGTCTTAGAAACGACAAGATAAGACCGAAATTTATCGAATGCGAAGACAACAGCAAGGAGCTCTTTCTCAGTGGTCGTGTAGTGCTCCTGCGCATCATTCAGTGTCCTACTCGCATAATAAATCGGGTGAAAGTGCTTATCCCGCCTTTGACCTAAGACTGCCCCGACTGCAAAGTCACTCACATCACACATCAGCTCGAAGGGCAGGGACCAGTCAGGGGCAACCATGATAGGGGGCATTCACCAATTCTCCTTCAATAGCTCGAACGCCCGAAGACATTCGGAGGAGAAAACAAATGGGGCATCTTTCTCAAGGAGTTTCATCATCGGGCGAGCGATTTGGGAAAAGTCCTCTATGAATCGCCGATAGAATCCCGCGTGACCTAGAAAACTCCTAATAGACTTCACCGAGTTTGGTGGCGGAAGCTTCGAAATGGTATCAATTTTGGCTCAATCAACCTCAAGCCCCGCCTGTGAAATCTTATGCCCTAAAACAATGCCCTCCTTCACCATGAAGTGGCATTTCTCCCAATTAAGAATAAGGTTGGCCTCCTCACAACGAGCCAACATTCTCTCCAAATTTCTCAAACAATGATCAAAAGAACTCCCGAAAACAGAAAAATCATCCATAAAAACCTCCATGGAGTCCTCGATCATATCATGAAAAATCGCCACCATACATCTTTGAAACGTGGCTAGGGCATTACACAGTCCAAAAGGTATCCGCAGGTAGGCGAATGTGCCACAGGGACATGTGAATATCGTCGTCTCCTGACCCTCAGGGGAGATGGGGATTTGAAAGTATCCCGAGAAACCGTCAACAAAACAATAGTACATCTTTCCCGACAGTCGCTCAAACATCTGGTCAATGAAGGGGAGTGGAAAATGGCCTTTCCTCGTGGCATCGTTAAGTTTGCGGTAGTCAATGCAAACTCTCCATCCCGTGACGGTACGCGTAGGAATCAACTCATTCTTCTCATTCACAACAACCGTTATACCGCCCTTTTTCGGGACGACCTGCACTGGGCTCACCCATGAGGAATCAGAGATCGGATAAATCAATCCAGCATCGAGAAGCTTAATGACCTCTTTCTTCACAACGTCTTGCATATTAGGGTTGAGACGCCGTTGGTGCTGCACCACGGGTTTATACTCCTCCTCCATCAAGATCTTATGGGTACAAAAGGATGGACTAATCCCTTTTATATCTATGATCTTCCAAGCGATCGCGTGCTTATGCCTCTTCAGAACTGTGAGCAACTTCTCCTTCTCCTCATTTAACAAACTCATAAAAATGATAACAGGAATGCGGGACCCATCCTCCAAAAAGGCATACTCCAAATGGGACGGGAGTTCCTTAAGCTCGATAGATGGTGGGTCCGCAACAAAAGGTTTTGCCTTAGGCTCGGCAACGCAATCAACATCCTCAATCCTCTCCAAACACTCAGGAGGCTTGTGGTCCACACCACAGACCAACTCCTCAAATAGAGGTCCACTGACCAAGTCAGAAATCCCTCCAACACACAACTGAGTATCCAGAGGATCCTCCGCGCACGTGTCCTATATGTTCTCACAAACGCAAGAATCGATAGTATAAATGTAGAGCACATTATCATGATCATGTGGGTAGCGCATGATCTCCCAATATCAAAGGTCACCTCCTCGTCTCCAACTCTAAGAGTGAGTCTACCGGTGCAGACATCAATGAGAGCTCTAGCAGTGGCTAGGAAAGGACGACCTAAGATGAGTGGTACATTTGTATCCTCATCCATGTCCAAGATCACAAAGTCAACAGGAAACACAAATTTGTCGATTTTCACAAGCATGTTCTCAACTACACCTCTCGGGTATTTCACCGAGCGGTCGGCAAGCTGAATGCTCATGCGAGTAGGCTTAGGCTCACCCAGGTCTAGCTTTTCAAAAACAGAATAAGGCATCAAGTTTATGCTAGCACCTAGGTCGGCTAAAGCGTTACTAACCGACAAACTACCGATCAAACATGGAATGGTAAAACTGCCCGGATCGGTCATTTTTTTGGGTAGTTTATTCTGAAGAACCGCTAAACACTCCTCATTCAAAGTCACACAAGAAAGCTCCTCTAATTTCTTCTTATTCGAGAGGAGCTTTTTCAGAAACTTAGCATACTTAGGCATTTCTTTCAATGCATCGAGAAATGGAAGATTGATGTGAAGATGCTTAAAAAGCTCTAAGAATTTCCCGTACTGCTCTTCCATATTCTGCTCCTTCCAATGGACTAGGTATGGAATAGGAGGAACATAAGTCCTGACTGGCTCACTGGTTTGTGCGGTACTTTCTGGGGTTACCCTCGGGTGCACCTCACCAGAGTCTCAGTCACAATCTCAACGGCAATCGGTTTTGGTGGGGAAACCGATGCATCAACAGGAATGGTAGATCTAACACTCCTCAGGGTAATCGCCTTAGCCTCGGCATTCGGATTAATCTCATTGTTACTCGGAAGACTACCCTGTGGTCTCGCAGAGAGGAGCTGAGCAATCTGTCCAACCTGATTCTCGATGGTCTGAATGGACGTTTTCTGATTCCTCAACTCGAGATCGTGTCTCTGGAGAGTCTCATCAATCTTCAGGTTCGTTTGTTCAGCCAGTTTGTTTGAGGTCTCGGTTTTAGCCAAAAGCTGAGTCAAAAGATTTTCAACACTAGACCCACCACTAGACTGACCACCACTGCTGGAACCCTGAAACTGAGGCTTTTGCTGGTAAGATTGGTTCTGGGGTTGACTTTGGTAATTTGGATTTCGGTCAAACCCCGGTGGCTTTTGATTCTGATTTTGACTGCCACCACCATCTTTCCAGCTGAAATTTGGGTGGTTTCTCCATCCGGGGTTATAGGAGTTGCTATAGGCATTGTTTTCGCGGCCTACAAAGTCAACATCCTCCACCACCATGGCCTGCTGGCAATAACTGGTCTGGTGTTTCCCATCACACACCCCAAAATGAGAGCTAGATTTGGACAGATCGGATTGCATCTTGTCAAATCTTTTGGTCAAGGCTTCTAACTGAGCGGAAACAAGGGTATAAGAATCGACATGAAGAACGCCCTTAGTGGTAGGAATACTACGAGGAGGATTATATGCATAACTCTTCTTAGCAGCTCTCTCCAAAGTATCCAACGCCTCATTGGGAGTACACCTACCGAAATCTCCTCCCGCAACCTGATCAACGGCCTGCTTCTGTGCTCCGGATAACACATCAAAGAACGTATGACACTAAAGTCCGCGACTCAAACTGTGATGAGGGCATTTTCTCAACAAGCCCTTGAACCTCTTTCATGCATCATGAAGTGACTCGTCATCATCAACACGAAAACCAGTGATTTTTGCCCGGTATCTTGCAGTTTTATCGGGAGGAAAGTAATGAAAAAGAAACGGCTCAACCAATTGGTTCCAAGTGGTGATGGAACCGGAAGGGAGTGCCTCTAACCACTCCAAGGCAGCCCCGCGAAGTGAGAACAGAAAAAGTCGGAGTCTCACGGCATCGTCCGTACACCCCTAAATTTTGAATGGAGCACATAATCGAAGGAAATGCGCAACATGAGAATGAGGGTCCTTGTTCAAGAGGCGACGGAAAGAAACGGAATTTTTAACCATATGAATAATACTCGACTTGATATCGAAACTCACAGTAATCTCGGGCTCCCTAACACCGCTGCCATAGCCATCGAGGGACGGCGTGGCGAAGTCATCCATGCGACCTTGATTGTTCGGATCCACCATCTCTTCTACCTCGGGATTCACGTCCTCCTCTACAACTTCATTTTCAAATACCTCGGCAATTTCGCGTGCTCTCCTCCTCAAACCTTCTCAAAGATGTCGCTCAGGTTCAGAAAGAGGGGAAACAAGCTCAAGACCGGGTGTGATGGACATGCATCACCTAAAAGAAACGCGGAATGGAAACGAACAAGACGCGGAAAACTACCTAAAATACAACTAAAATAAAAATAAAACAAGATGAATAAAAATGAAATAGACTAAAATAACATAGAGCAAAAAATCAACAAGGCAAATCAATTACTCGTATCGTTTTCAAAAGAAAAACACCGTGTCCCCGGCAACGACACCAAAAAATTGACGTATGCGAATATATATATATATAAATTGAATAAAAGTTTCACACAAATCCGGTTTTAAAAGTGGTTTTCATCAACAACCAAACCACACACGAAAGGCAAGTGTACCTATCGTTTGTAGCAAAGTATCAGTAAGAACCGAGTGTCAATCCATGGACACGGCTAACTTTTGATAATAAATCTTTATAATTAATTAAACCAAACAAACAATCTAATTGGCTTTTTAAACTAACAAACTAACAATAACAAAGCAAGTAAAATATGACTAACAATCAATCCAAACAAGGCTACTTAGACTATGCATCCACTCAAACTTAGTGACAAAATAACAATGATAATGACAAACATCTTGAATTAAGCACCAATATCAAATTCCAATCAAGGCAACCTAATACTAGCAACAAAACATCATGATGGGTTTCCAACAAGTTAATAACCATAGATCAGTATGTTTGTCATAACTACCTAATCTCATAATTAAAGGAAAGCTAGCATGAAAACAACAAACTAACCACCTAAAATCATGTAAGATAGACAAGTTCAAGAACACTAGTTAAACACATGAATCTTTTAATTAGAAAAATATGAACTAAGGATTATGGCCTTAATCTCTGGCAAACATCAACCAACTCAAAGAATCATGTTATCACCATACAATTTTCCAATATCAAGTGATAGGTTTCATGCTTGTTAAAATTTATAACCAAGTTAATTTCCGCTAGTCATTCCTAACTTAGTGACATAAACAAAGTATGCATACACAAACTAAGTTCATAAACAAATACTTAACACATAGTTTTCCAACATATTATGGCTAAGCATCTATCAAACTAACAAGACTAGGAATTAAAACAAACATTCAACCATTAAACTCTATTCAAGAACATGTCATAAACTTGAAGAACACCAAATTTCCGAAATCATGCATAGATAAATATCACATAAGTAAAAGTTTCAACATAATCTAAGTAACAAAAGTATTAGCCCATAAGGCTTGATACAACAAACAAAATCAAAGTAGTCTTACAAAGCATTGTTAAGAACAAGAAATTGCAAACTAAGATGAATGATGATTGCTACTTGCAAGGATGATCACACAAGATGGAAACCTTGAATTCTCTCTAGAACACACACAATAAATTTCCAGCAATTTCAGAGAATTCCCTAAGGCTATACACCTGAAATGGAGGTAATGGAAGTGTATTTATGCTTTTTGGACGTCTAGCACGGGCCCATGCACGGGCATGCACGGTCGTGCATATAAGTGGGAAGTCAACTCCTTGCTTTAATCTGAACAAAAAGTCAGATTTCTCTATTCTGGAACGGGCATCCGCACGGTCTTGCACGGACGTGCACGAGCTGGGTTTTTTTTTACTTTTCTCTGCATTAGATTCTGCATTGGCTTGCACTGGTGAATTCCCAAGGTAGCACGGGCCCATGCACGGGCATGCATGGGCGTGCATGTCTGGCAGAATGCAGTATTTGTCCGCGAAACGCCCTCTTTTCGTGTTTTCTTTATCGGGTGGGCGCTCGGACCTGCAAATTTAAAAATAACTCAATTAAGTACCTAAAACAATGAATTTGCATGGAGTTTGGCATAAATATGAGGATTATTTGATGCAATAAGATGTACACTTTGTGTTACATCAATTGTCAAAATGTTTTTTGATTATAAGAGCAGATTTTATAAAGATCAGATTTAAGGTTGAACGTTAGACTTATATGGCATTCGGATTTACATGCCTTACATTCAGGGTATTTAGGACTTACTTGTATGCCCCACCCTGTAGTTCCCTTGGTGCCCTTTAAGTTTGATTATTTTCTTAGAGAATATAATATATATAATTAGCATTTTTTTACAATGCATATTCTAGTACCTATATATATATATATATATATATATATATATATATATATATATATATATATATATATATAGCTTCTCATTTATTTAAAAAGAAATATTTTTGGGTGACCATTACATCAACAGGCTTGTGTATGACTGGATAATTACCTTTCTGCCTATCATTTGGAGAGATGTGCAAGGAAACATACCTTGATCTTCAAATGTTTCACCACATCAGTCTTAGCAGATTTATTATGTTTATATCACTTAGACAACTACTCACCATGGAAAGCTACCATACAGTCAATGATTGATTTTGGTCTTTTAAGTCTATAATCCATGTGTTAGTTTGATTAGTCAGTTTTCTATCATTTTCCAAAACGTTGGATACAATTTCTATAAAAAAAAGTTTAAGCTTCTACAAAGCTTGGAACTGAATATTCTTATTATTTCTCTTATAGAGATCACCAAAAACAGTTTGCTTAGTCATAAATCATTTATTGTTTCAAAAATCATGTCTTAAAGAGGTTCATTTGAGAATTGATTTTGAAAGAAATTTTTTGTCATAAAAGAAAATCTGTTTTGACTTAAAAAAAAAACCTTTTAAACACAGACAATCTGACACATCCATCTAAGATGAATGATTTTTCATTTAAGCATACATCTGTTTGAAACCATGCATCAAATGTATTCAACATATTTCACTTCAAAATAGTTGATTCAATCAGTTTTCAATTTCATACACATTAAGCAAACACTTAATCAGTCAGACCACAGTCAGCCAAACATAATCAGGCAAACAAATCATAATCAGTAATTATATGCCACCTAGTCATGCATTCAAACAGTGAGTAATAAACAGATAGTCATTTAAGTAACTCACCTAAGCACACATCATTAATCAGACCTCATCAGCATTAATCATTCCTAGGAACTTCAACAGAAAATGAAACCTGGTTTTTTCTAATGGTTTGGTTAATAAATCAGCCAAATTGTCAGTAGTTTCTACCCTTTTCATTTCTATCAAGCCTTTTTCACTACAGTCTCTAATGAAATGATGCCTAATTTCTATATGCTTGGTCTTAGAATGATGAACAGGATTTTTCACAATGAACATAGCAGCAGTGTTATCAATAAAAATAGGAGTAAGTAAGAAGTTCAGACCATAATCTAGCAGTTGATTTTGGATCCAGAGAACCTGTGCACAGCAAGCAGATGCAGCAATGTACTCAACTTCAGCAGTTGAGATGGACACTATGGTTTGCTTCTTGCACTGCCATGACACCAGCCTATTTCCAAGAAATTGGCATCCCCTTGAAGTTGACTTCCTGCTCATACTGCAACCATCATAGTCACTGTCAGTATAGGCCATCAAGTCAAATAAGGCGTTCTTTGGATACCAAATACCCAAATCTGGTTTTCCTTTCAAGTATCTGAAAATCCTCTTCACTGCTAACAAGTGGGAGACCTTGGGGTTTGCTTGGAATCTGGCACATACACACACAGTAAACATAATATCTGGCCTTGATGCTGTTAGATACATCAGTGATCCTATCTTGGCCCTATATTCATGCTGGTCCACTGGCTCCCCCTTTTCATCAGGTACCATCTTCTCATGTGTGTCCATTGGAGTGGACACTGTCTTGTAGTCTTGGCACTGGAATTTGGTCAGAATTTGTTGCACATACTTGGATTGATTTATGATTTTATGAATATTCCTTCATTTTTCTGCTACACTTGCAATCCAAGAAAGAAATTCATTTCTCCCATTGAGCTCATCTTGTATTTGGATTTCATGACTTGTTCAAAATCTTTGCACATTTGTTCATTTGTTGATCCAAATATAATGTTATCAACATATACTTGTACCGATAGTAGGTCTCTTTTGTTCCTTTTGTAGAACAAAGTTTTGTCAATGATCCTCTACTAAAACCATTATCCAGAAGGTGATTTGAGAGTTCATCATACCAAGCTCTAGGAGCTTGATGTAATCCATATAATGCCTTGCTCAATTTTACACCTTGTTTGGATGGTTTGGGTCTTCAAATCCTGGAGGTTGAGTCACATAAACTTCTTCATCAATCTTCCCATTCAGGAAGGCAGACTTGACATCTAGTTGATAGACTTTGATGTTCATGGATGCAACATACGCTAAGAAGATTCTGATGGCTTCTAATTTGTCTATTGGAGCAAAGACTTCTTCAAAATCCACTCCTTCTTCTTGTAAGCATCCTAGAGCCACCAGTCTTGCTTTATTCTTGATGACAATCCCTCTTTCATCCTTCTTATTTTTGAAAACCCACTTGATGCCAATTGCATACTTTCCTCTAGGTTTTTCAACCAAATCCCAAACATGTAAGTCCCTGATTAAGCTAACTCCTCCTGCATTGCTGCCATCTAGCTGTTGTCTTTCAAGGCTTGATTTATATTCTTGGGTTCAACCTGGGAGAGAAAGTAAGCATAAAGACAAATGTTTGCCCTTTCAGATGAACTTCTTGTCACTCTTTCATGCAAGTCACCAATTATGTTATCAGCAGGATGATCTCTTTCAACTAAGGAAGTTTGTATGATCTGCTTTGCCACAATCTCAGTATCAGTATCCAGGTTAGAGATGTTTGCATCAATAACAACCTGTGTCTATTCTTCATTCTCAGCAGTTTGGTTGTTGACATTCACTAATGTAGATGCTTCATTATTCCCAATTTGAAGTGACTCAAAACGTGATTGAAATCTGTCTTCATTTGTGTTTGTCTCTTCTGAATGTCTTTGCATTTGATCACTTTCTGCTGTACTTGGACCATCATTTGAAATTTCAACCTCTGTATCAGGTCCAGCACATTCACTCTTATTCAACTCAAACATGCTCTTCTCAAAACTGAAATCCTTGTCATCGGACCCTACCTTAGACCATAGTCTGTCCAGATCAATTTGTTTTTGTTTTCCTTTTCTTCAACACTTGTCCTGAACAGACTTTCATCCATGTCTTCAGTGTAGATCTTGAAAGACTTGGTCAATTTCTCTAGATCAAACAGTCATTTTGGTTCATCAACATTGTTGAAGTAATTTTCATTGAAAACAATGTCTGAGGACTCAATGACACACATATGCTCTTTAACATAGACTCTATAAGCCTTTGATTGAGATGAACAGCCCACAAAGAAACATTCCAAAGATTTATATTGGAACTTGTTCAGGTAGTCTTTTATGTTTAGAAGTGAGCATTTGCATCCAAAAGGCTTTAAGAACTTCACATAAGATTTCCTTTTGAACATAATCTCATATAGATTCTTGTTATGAGTCTTGTTTAATAGGACCCTATTCTGAACATAGCATGCAGTGCTTATAGCTTCTGCCCAAAAAACTCACTGGCAAACATGCACCAGCTATCATGGTTCTGGCAGCTTCAATTGATGTTCTATTTCTTCTTTCTGCCACCCCATTCTATTCAGGTGTCCAAGGAGCACTGTATTGCTGGAAAATTCCTTTGGAAGTGCAGAATTCATCCATTATTCTATTCTTGAATTCTATTCCATTGTCACTTCTTATCACTTTTACCCTTTTATCAAGTAGATTTTCCATTCTGATCACACATCCTTTGATCAATTCAGGTGTCTCATCTTTTGTACTCAAGAAGAATACCCATGTGAATCTTGAATAGTCATCTATAATTACAATGTAGAATCACTTCTTTCTTATGCTTAGGACACTTACTGGGCCAAATAGATCCACATGTAACAATTCAAGTACCTCATCAATGGTGTTAATCAATTTGCTCTTGTGAAAGGACTTGTGCTGCTTTCCCTTGATGCATGAAGAGCATGTTTCTTCCAGATTGAACTTTTTTGTAAGAAGACCTATAACATGCTCTCCATTCACCAGTTTTTTCATATTCTTGAGATTTACATGGCACATTTTTCTGTGCCACAGCTTGGTTTCATTTTCAGTTGCCTTAGAAACAAAACAAACACCACCTCTACAAATTGCATTTTTCATTCTCAGTTCATAGAGGTTTCCATTCCATGGTGCCATCATCATAATCATTTCTGGTGGTATTATGAATTCAGGCTTCAGATGAAACAATGTGCATCATTAAAAGCAACCTTGTACCCTTTATCACATACATGAGAAATGCTGAGCAGATTATATTGTAGTCCTTCATCGTGCAGCACATTCTCAAGGATACTTTTCCATTGGTCAGTATGCCTCTTCCTACAATCTTCCCTCCATTTTCATCACTGCCAAAGGCTACAGGTCCTTCAAATTTTCTTTCGTAGTTGACAAGTGCACTTCTATCACAAGTCATGTGCCTGGAACATCCATTGTCCATGTACCATATGTCATTCAAATCAGTGGTTCGTCCCTGCACATACAAAAGACAAGGTGATTAGTTAGTGTTTGACTTGCAAACATCAACTGTTTGCTCATCAGAATCATTTGAGACTGAAAGAGAGGTTGGAACTGGATCTTCATGCACTATTTCACAAGAATCATTAAATTCATTTCCATATTCAACTTGTGCTTTGACATTCTCAGTTTCAATTTGCTCAATCACAAATTCCCTCTTCTTAATCACCTTTTCTTTTGTTTTCCATTAGAAGCCTCTTGGTTCAAAACATTACTTCATGAGAACCTTTTCATCTCCATTTAATACTCCTGTTCTCACCTTTACTTTTCATTTCAGGCTTTGTTTCTTACCCTTAATTGTCTTGATTGTTTCACTTGATGCTTCATTTAATTTCAGAACTATCTTCAATCTGTTCTCCAACTTCAGTCTTTGAGCTTCATCATCTGATGGATTATTTTCTTCATTCAGGTATCTTTCATACATTTACTTGTATGCCTTCATGTCCAATCCACAGTAGGTATCTGGAATAAAGCCTTCATGTCCGTATGAGTCACATTTCTTACACCACACTCTTGTGAAACTCCCAAGTTCTGCCAATGCTTGTTTGTCTTTGATTCTGTCACTTGGCCTTGGAAAGTCAAAACCTAAGGAGGTCTTTGGATAAAGAGATTTGCTGAACTCCATCTTGATTGGTTTATTCACTTCAGGCTTGTGTGGATACTTCTCTTTTACAAACTTAATCTCCTTTAGCTTTGTAGGGGTGCTTGATGAACTCACCTCCTTGTCAGTAACAAATCTTCTTCTGGGCTCATAGTCAACATCTCCTATATCAAATAGCTCATGATTGGAGAACACAGGATAGATAGGAACACAGAACTGATCATTTGAGTAGCTTCCAGATTTGTCATTCTTGTTCCAGGATTGAGATCTCTCATATATATCAAATACCTTGTGTTCCCTTCTCATTTTCTCATAAGGTTTCTTCATCTTAGGAGTTAGGTTTGGCACCTTTGGAAGTTGATCATCACTTTTTTTCTTTGAGGTCTTCTTCTTCTTCCTTTTATCAGATGACTTGTCACTTTTGTAGCTGCAAGTACTTTCTTCACTTGAATATTCACTCCTTTTCTTCTTTACTTCAACCTTTTCCACTGCTTGTTCATCTGATGTAGCAGTCTGTTTCATCACAAACTCACCATCTTTGTCAACTGTCACATTGTCATACATTTCTAAAAAGTCCTTATCATCAAACACACTCTTGAATTGCCTTAAAAATTCTTCTCTTTGCTCTTTGTCAACTTTGAGTGGATACTTGTCACAGAAGGGCGGTGGTACTTTCTTGTATTTGTCTTCTGGCTTCATTTTGTCAATGTGTCCTACAATGTTGCATGTAGACACCAGGTTCTTGAGGAAATCCACCTATATCTGAAGCTCAGTGTTCTTAAGTTTTTCTTCTGCGTACATCTTCTTCAATCCATTAATTTCAACATTCAGCCTTGATTGAGTCATATAAGCTTGTATGTAGTCTTCCTCCAGGCTCTTGATTTGATTTTCATATGTTGCTTCACTAGACATATACACATTTAGCATTACTTCCTTTCTACCACACTCACTCTTACAGTTCCCAACCCCTCTGTTAAGATTATCAATAACAATTTGAAGGTCAGGAATTGAAGGTTCAGTAGTTACCTGAGAGTTAGAGGATTCCCCGGTCTCATGAACTTTTGCCATATATGCAACATTTGCTTTTTCAATGTTAGCAGCATGATTACTCTAGTCAAAGTCTCCATCCTGAGGCACCATTGTAACTGCAACATTCCCCTGGTCCCTGTTCTGATTTACTGCATGGGTAACTGTCCTATTCTAGTTCCCCTGTATCTGTAGTTGATTATTTCTCTACTGAGGCTGGACTTGATGTTGGGGTTTTTTCTGATTCTGATATGGATTTTGACTTATGGGTTGATTCCTTTGTTGATACCCTTGATAACTCTGATGTTGGTTTTCATAGACTTGTGCTTGATTTTTTTGATTTCCAAACTATCTTGGAAGACTGCATTCCCTAGCAAAGTGACCAGGATTCTGGCAGTTGTAGCAGATTGCCTTTGACTTATCAAAACCTAATCTGTCATTAGGTCCAGAGAAGGTTGTTCTTCCTGTCATGTTGTACAGCCTTTTGCTTCTCACAGCCAACATGGTTGCTTGCCATTTAAGGTCCATGTATTCCAAGTCATCTGCATCAATTTGTTCCAGGTCTTCTTGCACAACACTTGTGTGAATCAAGTTGTTTTCAACAAAGGCATTATATGAATCAGTGAACATGGAGAATAATACTTGATAATCAGTCCCTTGACTTGAGTTTTGAGCAAATGGAGGGTGTCCACTAGCTATTGAGGCATTGTCATCTTCAATCATTTGGACATTGAATTTGGGTTGACTTCCTCCACTCACCAATCCTGTTTCTGAGGGTTATTCTATAATTGGGTGCATCTGCTGAGACTTGACAGAGAGATTGCCCATTGGTGCAACAAGTGCATTTGTCACAGGAAAACTTGGCTTCTCTTCTCTTATCATATTGTTTTCAATCATCTCATGTTCAGCAGCTTGCAGAAAGGAAATAACATCATCTAGCTTGAAATTGGGAAAGTTTACTTTCTCTTCGATAAACTTACTGGTTGTATACCATTCACTAGACAAAGAGGAAAGCAGTTTCTTGTTCAGCTCAAAGTCAGAAATCTGCATATCAGTGGTTTTGATTGCATTCACAATGGCCATAAATCTTTGCAGCACTGACTTAAGTCTTTCACCTTCTTTAAACTTGAATCTATCAAGCTGTTGCTTCAATCTGTCTTTCTTTATGTCTCTCAGCTAAACATTTCCTTCAAACATTTCTACCACAGCATCATACATATCCTTGGCATTGGTATGGTGATTCACACCGGTCAAAATTTCCCAAGAGAGACCTAATTTCAGCATTGACAATGCTTTGTCATCTCTTTTCTTCATTTGTCTTTCGACTGCTTGAATGTTCCCAGTTCCTTCAGAAGGAACATATGGTCCACTCTTGATAGAACTCCAAAATTCCATGTCATTGTAGTTCACAACAGCCTCAAACAGCACCTTCCATTTGTTGTAATTTTCTTGACCGACCAACCTTGGAATCTTGTTTGTAGACACTTCTTGGTCATCCATCTTCACAGATCTGGACTTTGACACCCAGAAACCCCTTAAAGCTTCAAGCTTTAACACAAAACCTTCAAACACGTGGCCTTCGGGAGCTTACAAAACTCTAATACCACTTGTCAGGACAGGACCTGGTGCAAAACTTCTAAAGGTTGACATGAACACACCAGATCTATTGAGCTAAAGGCCACCTGGATATTCCTGCGGAATCAAAATATCCAAGCCTTAGGATTAAATGTTTGCGTAATGATGGATAGTCAATAAAGAATAAGATAGACAAAAGATTCACTATTATTAATATATTGTTTCAGTGTAACAGTGATATTCAATGACGAGAATGTCTAGGGTTTCGTGACGGTAGCCGTAAGAGGAGACAAAGAGAATATTCGCTCAGGTGTGTGCCCTCGTATTCAGCCAATGAACCCCTTTTTTAATGATAACCTAGTATTCTATTTATAGACCCTGACATTCCTTCTAGAAGCCCTGTCATTACATAATGAATGACTCAAATGAAAACACAAGTGTAAACAAGTCTTTTAGTATGATATTTCTTGTTCGAGCAGACTTGATATGCACAACATGCTCGATGCATGTCTTCGAGCAGACTTTACTTAGAATATTTTCTGATAGAAAATATTCTCCTCCAGCACACTTCAATCTTCTTGACCAATTCTTGCTTTGCTCGAATAAGTCCGTCGAGCAAGCATATTTTTCTTGATGTCTTTAATCCTGCCTTAGAGACTTATTGAACAATCTTTAGTATACTCGGATGCATAGCTTGCTCGGGACTGAACCATGCTCGAAGTCTATACTTAGAACATTTGACATCTTCTTTATTGCATTCATGCTCGACCCACCAATGTTCTCTGAACACTTGGTTTAAGCTAGATGATCAAATGTTTGCTCGATTGGCAATCCATACTCAATGAAGAACACTCTTGCTCGGCGAAGTGTAGCTTGCTTAAAGCCTTCAACATTTAGAAGAATTCACCGAAGTAGGTCTGAAAGACCATGCTCGAGGTAGTAAAACCATGCTCGATGGTCCAAGCTTGCTCGTAGTCCATACTTAGCCGATTTCTTGAGGAGGTTGAGAAGATTTCAATCTTCCTTGCAAATATCCGACTCAACAACCCATTGTCCGCCACCACCACCGTCCACCACCTATCACCACCACCACCCACCGTCGGTCACCACCACCGTCCACTACCACCACTGTCCATCACCACCACCCACCACCTCCACCCACATCGGCCACTATCACCGTCCACCACCCAACACAATTGTCCATTACCACCACCCATCGTCCACCACCATCGTTCATCGCCTACCACAATATTCTGTTACCAATCGTCCACCGCCACCCACTTCCACAGTTCATACACCACCACCAATTATTTTAACAATCTACAGACGTTAAATAAATTCTATCTACTGTGATATATATGATACACAACTAATTTCCAGCATATGCAGACGATATCCAGTTTATAAAACAAACAATATTATATTTTCAGAATGCAGACCTTCAGACCACATCTTCAGTTGT
Organism: Bidens hawaiensis; assembly: GCF_021521415.1. Taxonomy (NCBI): domain Eukaryota; kingdom Viridiplantae; phylum Streptophyta; class Magnoliopsida; order Asterales; family Asteraceae; genus Bidens; species Bidens hawaiensis. The sequence continues at coordinate 2,703 of NW_027496918.1, read as the reverse complement.
AGACATGAAATCAGATTGCAGACAGTTTTTGTCTTCAAAAACAAACAAAACCTAAGTAATATCTAGATATTTTAACAAACAATTCCAGAAGTTAACCATCCAAAATCTGTTGTTCATCATCATCCTCTCAAAAACCTAAGGTAATTACATCATTTTAACCAATTTTAGCTTATTTTAATCATGTTTAAATACATATAAACATAGTTTGATTACCAAAAATCACTTCTAACCATGCAAAAACCCTAAAAATTTTCAAAAACATGGTTTGATCATACACATGTTTAGGAACTTGTTTTGATAAGTTTTTTTGGCCATAAACATGGATTAAGGGATTTAAATCGCGTTTTTACTGTTCAAAAGTTTGCTTTAAAGCCCTACCGAAACCCTAAGTTTCAAGGCTGATTTATTGATGGTACATGCTTGGTTTGTGATATAGGACATGTATCTACCTTACTTAGAAGCATAAGAACTCGAAAATTTTAATAAGAGAGCGAAAACGAACGAAAACTGCAAATGCCGAATTACTCATTTACGGGTTGTTTAGGGTTAGATTGTGATGTGAAAATTTTTAGCTTGTAAAATTTTTAAGGGACATCAAGGACCATATGAATGAGTTCCTGTCCAAATTTGGTAAATTTTTGACCATTCGAGAATATTTGCCGAATTTATTAACGATTAGGGATGTTTATTTGGAAAAAATATTTAAAATGCTTGAACAATTATGAAATTTTTGTGAGAAATCCGGACAATTTGGATAGATTGTGCACGTTTTTCTCCAAACCAGACTGAATAAACGGAAACGAGCCCCGTAGCGAATCCAAGCCCCTCATTTGTGATCTTTCTTTATAACTTAATCATTTTATCAACCAACACGTTTACCCAAGTTTACATACTCATACATGTTTTTTAAATGCGTAAATGATCAACTTGGCCTAGCCGGTGAAACGGGGAAACTGAGCCAAGTTCGATTTTAAATATTAGACATTGAACAACATCACAATCTAAGCCTATTGAGACTTTCTGGGTGTGACAGTTATACCCAGACTAGATATGCAGGCTAGATTAGTATGAAGATTATAATAATATTAAAATATATTATTATTATTATTATATTGATTATAGGGACTAGTGATAGTGAATCAAACAAACTGCGAGCAGACACCGTACTGGATATCATCTAAACTGTGAGTTTCATGACCCCACTTTCTGAACTGTTATACAAACTTTTGGGGTGAAAAGTATGTTTGCTTATATCTATAAACCTATCTGAAACATGTGATGATGTGAATTATCTAAGTGCTAACACATGAAAGTCCCCACTAACACAGTGATTAACTTCGAGTCGATGGCTTGTGTATAGTATTATTAGTTTGACAAACCTAGACAGGGCCAACACGGTTTGCTGAGACATTATCCCATTTGCACATGTCCATAATTATACAAACAAGCTATGTAGTGTTAGACATGGCTACTTGGGGCATGTTGTGGGTGGAAGGGGGGCCACAGTGGTTGATTGCGCGTGGGAAATGAAGGCACGCAGCACGTACAAAAAGTCAAGGCTTCACTGTAGCTTAGCATAATTACATCACGTATACACATACATACATACTTACATGCATATATACAAACTATAACTTGTGATTACGCATACTTGGTTTCTTGAAATACGTGAAACTCATCAACTCTTGTAATTGACCCGTTTTAAACGTGCTTTTCAGGTGTGGAACCGAAATTGGAAAATACTTGATGATGTGCTACTTGTTACCGAATATGGCCGATGATGTGTGAATAGACGAAAGGGTATTAGTGACGAATAGAACAGTTTAACGAACTTTGTAAACAAAGATAGAACAATATAATATATTGTAAATTAGTTTGTAATGTTTCTTTATAAACAATGGGTTGATACCAGAGGTGTCTGTTACATTCCCGTTTTACGCTTCCGCGTTTGCTAGTCGGGGCGTGATAGTAAAAGAATTTAGACATTAAATTCTTCTCATTTTGAACTCAGAACTTTTACACGCACCTATCAAGTCTGGTAATGGTGTTGAGTCAGCGAGTTGGAGGGTGTAACTAGAGGTGCACAAAAAACTCGAACTCGGAACCGAACCCAAAAAAAACCAAAATTGGTTTTTTTTTTAACACAGATTTTTAATATCTGAACCCGTGCCCGACCCTATTCGTAGGTTAAGAATAGGGTATGCATTTCAATACCAAAACCCGTACCCAAACCGGACTCGATTTGTACTCGGTAATACCCAAAAACAAGAATCAGTTCCATACCCGGAACCGGGTTTTTCTAATACCTGAATATGGGTTTTTCCAATAGCTGAATACGAGTTTTTCAAATACCCGATCTACGCCCGTAATTACCGTAATTACCGAAAGTTACATGAAAAATACCGGAAAAGTACTCCTAAAAAGTGCAACCCCTTAAAAAATGCAGTCTATATCCGAAAAATACCCGTAAAAAACCCAAAAGTAGGGTTTTTTCAATACCCGAAAATATGGTCTTCAAATACCCGTTCTATACCCGACCCAAACCAGATACATAGGGTATGGTTTTCAAAGGCAATACCCAGACCCTACCACAACCCAGGTATTTCCAAAACCCAATTTTCCAATACTCGTTCATACCCAAACCCTGTTCCATGCCAGAAACCAGGTATTTGGAAACCCAGATTTGAGCACCTCTAGGTGTAA